>NC_141024.2:2590000-2707500 GCF_052040795.2 Danio rerio
ACCTGTTCAAAGGGCACACTTCTAGCCAGTAACTTGATGAGATCCCTCGCTCTGATGATTGAATACGGATCAAATGTTTTCTTGGTGGTGTTCACCGTCATACTGCCCTCAATCAGGTCCAGTGTGGCATTGATGAACTACACAGCAGCAGAAGAGACAGAGAAATGAGACAAAAAATCTAATTCATTTACAATCAGCCTATAATTCAAGATAAGAAAACACTTCTTATTCTTCACATAAATATATAATTATAAGATATACAGCATATGGATATTAAATAGACAATTGAAAAAAAAATGTAAGTGTTTTGGAGCACACCAGCTTATACTTACCCTTAAAACTAACCATAATGATACCAAGATCTAAAAAACTTAATTTTAATTTCATGAGCACTTTAACAGCTAATGCAACAATAAGCTATGATTTAGTGGACACTTACGAGCTCGGCGAGGGCCTTCTGCACCAGCGGCCAGCACTCTTTCAGATAGGCCTCTCTGTATTTGGGGAAAAGTGTGGCGAAGCTGCTCTCCTCCAGCAGACCTTTAGGATTGTCCGCTTTGGTGAACTTCGGCTCTTTCCAGTCATCTGGGACTGTCAGCAGATCAGCATCATCTGTTTCAAACCAAAAAATAATAATAAATTAATTACCGAGTCATTATATGAATTAAATTGTATTTGACAGATTTGAGACAAGCTGTACAAAAATACAAATATCCCATACATTTTGAAATAAAAACAGTTGAGGATAAAAACACAATAAAGCCCTGGGCTTGTTTCCATTGCGGTCCTCGCTGTCAAATAAAACAAAGTATGGCTTCAAAATACAGATGATGCATGAAGCAAACAGCACCTCCACATTTTAAAACAGAACCAAAATAATTCACAAATATATTCCTTAATTTTTCTTTTCAGCTTAGTCCCTCTATCAATCAGGGGTCGCCACACCGGAATGAACCGCCAACTTATCCAGCATATGTTTTACGAAGTGAATGGCCTTCCAGCTGCAACCCTATTCTATGCAATCCTCATTATTTATTTAAAACATGTACACTATTTCTGCATTTCCTGACCTGAAGCATTATTATTTCATAAAGCAGTCATAACACTGCTAAACTAACCCTGCAAAGTCATTGACCAGCCAGCAGTTTTATTAATGAATGAATTTGTGAGCATTTTGAATGAAATTACTATTGTATTTAGAATGTTTCAAATCATTATTATATATTTAAAAATAATTGTAAAACATATAAACATACATATAATAACACACAAAGTTGAATTTCCCCAACTGGAAAACACTTTTTATTTATTTAAAGCATGCAAAGAGAATTAAACAAATGCTTTTATCTAAAGTGCATTACGATGAACAAAACACAGAGACGATCTTACTGAAACGACATACAAATCAGAATAGAGGTGAAGTTGGTTTTATATTTGCACATTTGTTCATTTAGAAGTCTCTATATTGTTTACCATGTTACTTTGATATTCGATTGGAATTAGCATGCAAGTGTGACTTGAAAACAACATCAACACTGATTATTTGACTGTGAACAATTTTGTACTTTAAAAATAAATAACATACATAAATAACAATGAATTAAAACATTAGGAATAAATAAAAAAGAACAATAATAAAAAATCTGAGAAAAAAATATTAAAATAAACAGAATTCTTTGACATATAAATACTTTGATAGTCATTTGCTTCTAATATGATTTCGCTATTTAGAGCTTGCAAATAATACTTTAATAAAATTATATTGTTAAGGGGAAAGTCCGAATGTGCGACTATAAAACCAATTTTACCTCTATCAAATCAGAAGAGTCTCACCATGCATTTTCACAAAAATATCTATGTTAACATTGCCATGTATAGCCACTTTGTGTATGTGCATAGTTTACGAACAAGATAATCATTAAATGCTGTAGTTAAAAATCATACTGAGCTTGTACTAGCACTTCTGTATTATTAAAACATCAAGCTTCTGGTAATTATTCAGTACTTCAACCACTATCTCAAACCAAACTTGATTATTTCTCACACCACACTTGATTTTCGGCAGATTTTCCACTGAAAACGAGTGTGTATGTGAGAAATGCAGACTGAGAAACAATGTAAGACAACCAATACACACAAATACATTTTATTACAGCAACAATATGACTCAATATAACATTAAAACTATAGTGAGGAGTTTGAAGCTACACGAGCTTTTTCACGAGTAAACAAACAACACCTCTGTTTATGTCAATATAACAGATACTGATGACGCGCGCTTGGTCGACTCGCGCTGTGGTGAAAATATGATGTGCTGTTGGTGATTTATAATCGTAAATGTACCTGTATTTTTGCTCTTTTTCTGTTTTTTATCTGTTGTCGTTTCGCTCGTGCTTTCTGTGGGAGCCGCCATCGCTGCTTTTAGGAGTGACGTCTGACGCTGCGACTGGTCGTCATGTTTACGCGACACACCGCGCATGTGCTGCAGCCTAGTGGGGTGGAAGAGGTATTATCATTATTATTATTTACGAATCCTCGTCTAAATTAAAGAATTAAAAAGAACTTTAACTAACGTTATTCCTTCAAGTTGTTCCAATACAATCTGAATTAATCTTTAACTTAATCGCTTTTTCAAATTTAAGTGGAGTAAACAAATAAAAAGTCAATGGGCTATATGCACAGCTAGTGTTTTTTTAGCCAATGATGAACTTCCGGTGAAAGGTTTATGTGACTATTGTCAATTTTATAAGGTTTATTTTACAGCATTGATGTTGTAATGTAATTCAAATATAATCAGTTAAATAGACCTAAGCATTCACTTTGTTGTTCAAGCGTAAAAAAAAGAGTCAAAAGACCATTTAAACGAAGGCGCCGTCGTTAGCAGCAGGCTAGCGCAGAAACTCCATTGAAAATCCTAGGGTAAAACTAATTTCCATATTTTAAAGACATGGCGTGGGAAAATATAATTTACTGCAGTGCTTCTTGTTTGGTCTGAGACCCACTTTATATCGTATCTCAGCCAGGCAGTGAAGTTCAATGCTTTTTAAAGAAATCGTATCTTAAACACAGACATCTCAAGACTCCTGGAAGTTCCGAAGGTCTCCCGCAAATGAATAGAGACTCCCGGATGCCTGCAAATGAATGATAATCTCCAGGAAATCACGCTCCTCAAATAGTCTTCGCTGCATGCCTCCCAGCTCTTCAGGTACGTCGGGCGCAACTCAACCCCACCGCTCTTCAGCATAGCTCTTCCAACACAATCTCACGAATTTTCGTAACTTTTTGATTTAGTGGCTAATTCGTATGAATTCGTACGATCTAATTCGTACAAATAACGACTTGCTCATCCCCCAATGACGGTTGGGTTTAGGGGTGGGGTTAGGTGCCACGCCTCCTTTTTAAAATCGTTCAATTTCTTACAACTGAACTCGTACAAATTAGCCACTAAATTGGCAAAACGTAAAATACTTACTTTTTCTCGTGAGATCAGTCTGGCTCTTCAGGCTCTTCATCCACCACCCATCCCCCTCCCTCCTTGGGACGTCTGTAAACGTGGCGATTTTGTATGGGATGACAATTAGCCGGAAGCCCAGGGGCTAGCTGACTGAAATTAAAAGTCTGTGTGCATATTGCCCATTGTTCCCCAAAAATGTTAGAATTGTTGTTTTAATTCATTTTAAATACATAGTTTGAGCAAGCAGCAATTGTATTTTTATAACTGTTTTATTACACGAAAGCACAACTGTTTGTTATTTGTAATTATTTTACTATAATCACATTGCAAAAGGAGACATTTTAAAATGAGATCTTGTACATATAATTTATAAAGGTTAAAACTAACGCTTGTTAAGTCGTGACGTTTGGAATACTGTTTCCGGGTCCAATCCACTATACTAGTTTGAATTAAGAAAATATTCATTTATGATCACTTTTTAGTCATATCACACGTTAAAGTGAATTTTACAGTTGAAGTCAGAATTATTAGAATAGGTAATTAAATAGGTATACTATTAAATAGGTTTTTGAGACCCTCCATGTTTGATTTAGTTTTTATGTACACAATTATGCCGTCAAACTGTTGTATAAATGCAATATCACACTCGTAGCAGTGCGATATGCCCCCACCAGTGCCGATATACAGCCATATCGCACTGCTACGAGTGTGATATTGCTCTTTTTATATATATATATATATATATATATATATATATATATATATATATATATATATATATATATATATATATATATATATAGCGCTTGGACCCGGAAGCCCCTTCTTATAATAGATAATAAATAACACTTATTGTTTTCAAAATGTGATATTATTGTTGATTTATACAAAATTATATCATAAAGATAAAGTTGGAAAAATATATATATAATTTATTTAATGTAATTATTATTATAAATTCTTATAAATAATTTATAAATAAATTATAATTGTATAATAAGTACAAGTAATAATAAATTGTATAATAAGTAACCTTAAATTAATTTTAAAATGAAATGAAATAATACAATACATTGTTTATTTTAAACCTCCTAAATCACTAAAAATATTATTTTAATTACATATTAATTGATAGAATTATAATATTCCTTTAACAAACCACAAATACAAATACAAAGATATGGACGTCAAAGGAATGAATGTAACTTAATTCAATTTTCTAAAGTACAGACAACCTGCTGGTCATTAAACACACACACACAAACAAACACACACACACACAACAGAGTCCCAGTGTACAGCATAATAAGAGTCACAAGAGCTCCAGAAGACTGAGGAATTGTGGGAAATCTTCCTCCTCCATCCATTCGAGCGCGCAGAAGAGCAGAAAACATGCTGTCCTACAAGTGTGTGTTGAGTTTGTGTGTGTTTTTCCTCACTGACTCCAGATCAGATGCTCAGATCAATGTATCTGCTGTACTGCGCAGTGTTTCTCCATCAGCACTGACCCCAGGTCAGCCCTCCAGAACAGCAGATGGACCCAAACTGCTTATTAAAGATGGACTGGTACAGGGCCTGCTGCTGGACAAGTCTTATGTGTTTTATGGGATCCCGTTTGCTGATCCTCCAGTCGGGACGTCCCGTTGGAAAGCTCCGAGACCTGTTACTCCATGGAAAGGGGTATATGATGCCTCCTTTCCCAGAGCGGCGTGTATGCAGGCCTGCATCGGCCCCATTGCTGATGACTGCCCCAAAAAGGTGAGAAAATTGAGTATTTTCAGACTAAACAAACTTTTCAGATGCTGCATATGTAAAGGACGCATAAAGTGTACATGGTAATTATTCAATGAAACTGTCTAGGATTTGTTAATTATGCTTTTTTTACTAAGTTACCTATTACAATTATAAATATGAACAGTGCTCTGCGTATATAAGTACACCCCTCACAAATCAATCTTTTAAACTTTTTAATAGAAAGCTTTATTATATTTGTGTATATAAATTAGATTAGTCATACTGAAGCCAAATCAGGAGCTTATCTAACAAAATAACTTACAATAACAGTCCAAAAACTAGTACAGCTACATTTATGTTATAGAAAAATATTAAATACACATTTAATAAAGATAAGCAAAACATAAAAAAAAGAGTTGAAAGTTTTAATTTCTTTTCTCAATATTTATGCTTGAATTTAATTGTTTTATCTTTCAATTTATAAATATGTTTGGTGACTAAAATATTATTTTAATAAATATATCTGTTTAATAAATCTGTAATATGTTGCCTATATTCACTGAGAAATGGAGAATTTTCAAAATGGGCTGTACTTAATTATGCTGAGTGCTATGTGTGTGTGTGTGTGTGTGTGTGTGTGTGTGTGTATATATATATATATATATATATATATATATATATATATATATATATATATATATGCAATTCTCTGTCCGTTCAATGCAATTAAAATCAATGCATAAATAAATGTTAAAAATCGCTGAGATTAAGCTAAGTAAAAGCTCAGTAAGTAATTTGATGTATACGATAATAGGAAATTTATGTAAATATGTGAATTAAATGTCAAGATATCAGAATGTAAATAATGTCAAAATAGTGCTAACGGTGCTAAAATTACATTTAATTGACTTTATTAAATATATACACATATTATTGTATTATGATTCTATGCATAAAAAATATCAAACCTATTTTTGGTTCAACTTAGATTTATAAATACATTTTAACATTATTTTAATGACAATCAAAGCTCATTTTCATTTTCAAAGATCAAATTATTACCTACAGATTTTTGAGGTTTTGTTTCATTATTGTGAATGTTAAGATTTATTAAATTACCATTACACTAATTGATGATAAAGAAAGAGAGAAAGTGATGACATAAAATATACAATAAACAGATAATGTGGAAAATGTTTTTAAAAATATATAATAGCGTCCATAGTGGAAAATATAAAACATAAAAATATACAATAAACAGATAAAGACCCTGGAGGAAAATATTAAAAAATATATATAATAAACAGATAATAAGCCTGGGGGAAAATATTTTAAAATGTATATAATAAACAAATAGCGACCCCTAGTAGAAAATATAAAACATAAAAATATATAATAACGACTGTAAATTATATATCGCTATATATATATTTATTTATTTTTTATATTTTAAATTTTCTACTAGGGGTCATTATCTATTTATTATTCATATTTTCCACTAGGGGGGCGTCATCTCTTTCTCTAGTTTTTCGTAAGCAATTACTGAAATAGGAATTTAATCAATCTTAACTTTTACAATAATAAAACATTAAATCTGTAAGTATGAAACGAATATTGTTTGAATGAACATGAACAAGTCAGTCGACCAAATCAGAAACATTTTAAATGGGCAATTTATGCGACTTGGAATGTAACGCAGAATTATTACAAAGCATATAGAGCAGTAAACCTGTGTATTTTGTGTGTTCAGGTGAGCGAGGACTGCCTGTACCTGAATGTGTTTGTTCCTCTGAGTGTGGATCTGGCGACTCCGCTGCTGCAGCCGCTGCCGGTGATGCTGTGGATCCACGGTGGGGATTTCATCGCAGGATCCGCATCCAAACCGCTGTACGACGGCAGATTCATCAGCAACTACACACAGACGGTGATCGTGAGCATCGCATATCGCCTGGGTGAGTCACAAACTGACCATAATAATCATAACCAGGGGTTTGATTTATTAATTTTGGGTAGAAATCTTCCTAAAAGTGAACGTACTCCACAATACGTTTGAATTATTTTTAATTGTGTTTATTAATGATTATAGCACATATGAGGATTTAAAATGATCAGTATTTAAGTTATCTATGCGCATCATTATTTTGTAAAAAAAAATTTGCACTCATAATCTTAAACCAAATATCATTACCTTTCCTCCCCCTTTTGAAATTACCTTTCTTAAATTCTGGTCACATGGAATAGCTTTAGGGAGGGGCTATCAGTCATTTAGGGCGGGGCAATCAGTCATTTAAGGTGGGATTGTCAATAAGTTAAGGCAGGGTTTTACACTCATTTAGGGAGGGGCTATCAGTACTTTAGGGCGGGGCAAACAGTCATTTAAGGCGGGACTGACAGTAATTTAGGGCGGGGTTATCAGTCATTTAGGGAGGGCCTATCAATCCTTTAGGGCGGGGTAATCAGTCATTTAGGGCGGGACTGACAGTAATTTAGGGCAGGGTTATCAGTCATTTAGGGAGGGCCTATCAGTCCTTTAGGGCTGGGCAATCAGTCATTTAGGGCGGGGTTATCAGTCATTTAGGGAGGGCCTATCAATACTTTAGGGCGGGGCAATCAGTCATTTAGGGCGGGACTGACAGTAATTTTGGGCGGAGTTATCAGTCATTTAGGGAGGGCCTATTAATCCTTTAGGGCGAGGCAATCAGTCATTTAGGGCGAGACTGAGAGTAATTTAGGGCGGGGTTATCAGTCATTTAAGGAGGGCATATCAATCCTTTAGGGCGAGACAATCAGTCATTTAGGGCGGGACTATCAGTTCTTTAGGGCAAGTGCTGTCAGTCATTTGGGGGGCTGTTAGTAATTAAGGGCATGATTGTGAGTCATTTAGGGCATGGCCTTTCAGTCATTTAAGGAGGAGCTATCATCCTTCGGGAAACAGTAACATCGATGTAGAGTCAGTATGTCGAAGTATTAGCTTTCCATCATTGTACTTTAAAAAGAAGTTGAGGCTCTTGTTGCTTATAAAAAAATATTCATAAATTGTTTTGTTCCTGTCAAAATAGTAAAGATTATCCTACTTCAAAATAAGTGACATCAAATCAGGGTTAGCTCAAAATAACTTAAGTGTAATCCAAAAGTAGTTAGAATATAAATATTTTTTAAAAATGAAATACATATTAATAAATATAAATTCATAAATATTCTAAACACTATTCATAAATGCTATGACCAGCTCTGATAATAAGCATAAACAGTTCTCACCGTGTCCGTCTGCAGGAGCCTTCGGTTTTCTAGTATCGGGAAAAGACCCAAAGTCGACGGCAGTTGGCAATTATGGCATTCTGGACCAGCAGGCAGCGCTGATCTGGGTGCAGCAGAACATTGCAGCGTTTGGAGGAGACCCGAGCAGAGTGAGGACAACACACTGAAAATCATTCATAAACATATATTACATTTATTATTATATAACATGATTTAAAATGCTTAAAGTATTGACTATTGAGACTTTCTCCTCAATAGTCACACAGCCTTAATTTTATTTAAGCAGAAAAATAATAATGGATTAATAAACAAAATGCATACCATAAATACCATTAATTTATTATTAATAAGATTTTTTTTACATGAAAATTTTATCTATCTATCTATCTATCTATCTATCTATCTATCTATCTATCTATCTATCTATCTAACTATCTATCTATCTATCTATCTATCTGTCTGTCTGTGTATCTGTCTATCTATCATACACACACATGACCTTTGACCTATAACCTAAACAACAAATAAATGTCAATCATGTCGTTACACATATTATTAATGTTTTATTTCCCACCTATAAGAAATAAATTGATGCCATCTACCTGTAGATACGTAGATGAAGAGGCGCCCTCTAGTGTATCTAGGGTGATAATGGTCTGTGTTCGAACTGGCTAAAATGTGCAATGACGTTAGCCGCTTCGAACATAACAGGGGGCGCTAAACTGCGGTTTTCTCTGTGTTATTATCTATGATGTTTAACAGAGTAAATGAATGTTCACAGCATGTCTGATGTTTTTTTCTTCTGGATAAAGTCTCATTTGTTTTATTTTGGCAGTAATAAAAGCAGTTTTAAATAAATGTTTTTTTTAAATAATTTTAAGGTCACTAATTATGTCCTATAAGCAATATATATTTTTTCAATGGTCTCCAGAACAAACCATCATTATACAATAACTTGACTAATTACCCTGACCTGCCTAGTTAACCTAATTAACCTGGTGAAGAATTTACATGTCACTTTAAGCTGTATAGAAGTTTCTTGAAGTATATCTATCTATCTATCTATCTATCTATCTATCTATCTATCTATCTATCTATCTATCTATCTATCTATCTATCTATCTATCTATCTATCTATCTATCTCTCTGTCTATCACACACACATGACCTTTGACCTATAACCTAAACAACAAATAATTGTCAATCGTGTCGTTACACATTTTATTCATATTTTATTTCCCACCTATAAGAAATAAATTGATGCCATCTTTATAGTTAATGTCAGCATTAAGGTTTCACTCAGTATTTGTCAGAATGTGGCTCTGAAGTGACAGTCTGTGAGTTAAAGGGTTTTCCTTTGCTAACTTGTCAGATGAGTCCCTCTAGTGGACAAAAAAAGGAACTTTGATGAAATTAAAGATCAATAATAAAATCCAAGGATAGATGTACAAAACAATAATAAAATAAACAAAATAATTGTTTAATTAATAAAATAAAACTATTTAATTAATAAAAATACATAAAATAGTTGCATATTGTTATTCAACATTAGTAAAAGCACTCTGCAAGTTGGGTCTGAACGTTTCAAAGTTTGTCCACAACAGGGCAGCACGTCTTTTGTTATATTGTGTAAAATAAATAAAGATAAAGTCTTATTTGTTTTATTTTGGCAGTAATAAAATCAGTTTTAAATAAAATAAAAAATAATTTTAAGGTCTATCTATCTATCTATCTATCTATCTATCTATCTATCTATCTATCTATCTATCTATCTATCTATCTATCTATCTATCTGTCTGTCTGTCTGTCTGTCTGTCTGTCTGTCTGTCTATCTATCACACACACACATGACCTTTGACCTATAACCTAAACAACAAATAAATGTCAATCATGTCGTTACACATATTATTAATGTTTTATTTCCCACCTATAAGAAATAAATTGATGCCATCTACCTGTAGATACGTAGATGAAGAGGCGCCCTCTAGTGTATCTAGGGTGATAATGGTCTGTGTTCGAACTGGCTAAAATGTGCAATGACGTTAGCCGCTTCGAACATAACAGGGGGCGCTAAACTGCGGTTTTCTCTGTGTTATTATCTATGATGTTTAACAGAGTAAATGAATGTTCACAGCATGTCTGATAATGTTTTTTTCTTCTGGATAAAGTCTTATTTGTTTTATTTTGGCAGTAATAAAAGCAGTTTTAAATAAATGTTTTTTTAAATAATTTTAAGGTCACTAATTATGTCCTATAAGCAATATATATTTTTTCAATGGTCTCCAGAACAAACCATCATTATACAATAACTTGACTAATTACCCTGACCTGCCTAGTTAACCTAATTAACCTGGTGAAGAATTTACATGTCACTTTAAGCTGTATAGAAGTTTCTTGAAGTATATCTATCTATCTATCTATCTATCTATCTATCTATCTATCTATCTATCTATCTATCTATCTATCTATCTATCTATCTATCTATCTATCTATCTATCTATCTATCTATCTATCTCTCTGTCTATCACACACACATGACCTTTGACCTATAACCTAAACAACAAATAATTGTCAATCGTGTCGTTACACATTTTATTCATATTTTATTTCCCACCTATAAGAAATAAATTGATGCCATCTTTATAGTTAATGTCAGCATAAAGGTTTCATTCAGTATTTGTCAGAATGTGGCTCTGAAGTGACAGTCTGTGAGTTAAAGGGTTTTCCTTTGCTAACTTGTCAGATGAGTCCCTCTAGTGGACAAAAAAAGGAACTTTGATGAAATTAAAGATCAATAATAAAATCCAAGGATAGATGTACAAAACAATAATAAAATAAACAAAATAATTGTTTAATTAATAAAATAAAACTATTTAATTAATAAAAATACATAAAATAGTTGCATATTGTTATTCAACATTAGTAAAAGCACTCTGCAAGTTGGGTCTGAACGTTTCAAAGTTTGTCCACAACAGGGCAGCACGTCTTTTGTTATATTGTGTAAAATAAATAAAGATAAAGTCTTATTTGTTTTATTTTGGCAGTAATAAAATCAGTTTTAAATAAAATAAAAAATAATTTTAAGGTCTATCTATCTATCTATCTATCTATCTATCTATCTATCTATCTATCTATCTATCTATCTATCTATCTATCTGTCTGTCTGTCTGTCTGTCTGTCTGTCTGTCTATCTATCACACACACACATGACCTTTGACCTATAACCTAAACAACAAATAAATGTCAATCATGTCGTTACACATATTATTAATGTTTTATTTCCCACCTATAAGAAATAAATTGATGCCATCTACCTGTAGATACGTAGATGAAGAGGCGCCCTCTAGTGTATCTAGGGTGATAATGGTCTGTGTTCGAACTGGCTAAAATGTGCAATGACGTTAGCCGCTTCGAACATAACAGGGGGCGCTAAACTGCGGTTTTCTCTGTGTTATTATGATGTTTAACAGAGTAAATGAATGTTCACTGTATGTCTGATAATGTTTTTTTCTTCTGGATAAAGTCTTATTTGTTTTATTTTGGCAGTAATAAAAGCAGTTTTAAATAAAAGTTTTTTTTAAATAATTTTAAGGTCACTAATTATGTCCTATAAGCAATATATATATTTTCAATGGTCTCCAGAACAAACCATCATTATACAATATCTTGACTAATTACCCTGACCTGCCTAGTTAACCTAATTAACCTGGTGAAGAATTTACATGTCACTTTAAGCTGTATAGAAGTTTCTTGAAGTATATCTATCTATCTATCTATCTATCTATCTATCTATCTATCTATCTATCTATCTATCTATCTATCTATCTATCTATCTATCTATCTATCTATCTATCTATCTATCTATCTATCTATCTCTCTGTCTATCACACACACATGACCTTTGACCTATAACCTAAACAACAAATAATTGTCAATCGTGTCGTTACACATTTTATTCATATTTTATTTCCCACCTATAAGAAATAAATTGATGCCATCTTTATAGTTAATGTCAGCATTAAGGTTTCACTCAGTATTTGTCAGAATGTGGCTCTGAAGTGACAGTCTGTGAGTTAAAGGGTTTTCCTTTGCTAACTTGTCAGATGAGTCCCTCTAGTGGACAAAAAAAGGAACTTTGATGAAATTAAAGATCAATAATAAAATCCAAGGATAGATGTACAAAACAATAATAAAATAAACAAAATAATTGTTTAATTAATAAAATAAAACTATTTAATTAATAAAAATACATAAAATAGTTGCATATTGTTATTCAACATTAGTAAAAGCACTCTGCAAGTTGGGTCTGAACGTTTCAAAGTTTGTCCACAAGCGGACAGCACGTCTTTTGTTATATTGTGTAAAATAAATAAAGATAAAGTCTTATTTGTTTTATTTTGGCAGTAATAAAATCAGTTTTAAATAAAATAAAAAATAATTTTAAGGTCTATCTATCTATCTATCTATCTATCTATCTATCTATCTATCTATCTATCTATCTATCTATCTGTCTGTCTGTCTGTCTGTCTGTCTGTCTGTCTGTCTGTCTGTCTGTCTGTCCGTCTATCTATCACACACACACACATGACCTTTGACCTATAACCTAAACAACAAATAAATGTCAATCATGTCGTTACACATATTATTAATGTTTTATTTCCCACCTATAAGAAATAAATTGATGCCATCTACCTGTAGATACGTAGATGAAGAGGCGCCCTCTAGTGTATCTAGGGTGATAATGGTCTGTGTTCGAACTGGCTAAAATGTGCAATGACGTTAGCCGCTTCGAACATAACAGGGGGCGCTAAACTGCGGTTTTCTCTGTGTTATTATCTATGATGTTTAACAGAGTAAATGAATGTTCACAGCATGTCTGATAATGTTTTTTTCTTCTGGATAAAGTCTCATTTGTTTTATTTTGGCAGTAATAAAAGCAGTTTTTAATAAATAATTAATCATTTTAAGGTCACTAATTATCTCCTATAAGCAGTATATTTTTCAATGGTCTACAGAACAAACCATCGTTATACAATAACTTACCAAATTAACAAAATAACAAATTACCCTAACCTGCCTAGTTAACCTAATTAACCCGGTGAATAGTTTAAATTGTCAGTCTTCTTTATTGAATCATGTCTGTGCAGTTATTCCTGATAATGTACATGAGTTAGTGTTAGGTTAAGGGTTTGCTTGGGGTTAGGGTCAGGGTTTAGGGTTAGAATGAAGGTTTGAGCGTCTATGCATATAGGTTAGTGTGTTAATACGAGTTTCACCCTCATTATGTTTCACCCTCATTAGAATATTGGATCTGATTGGTCCAGACTCAAAGGGCTGTATCTTTTGAACAGTAGATCCAATTTGCATAAATGAGGTGTCATTTGATTCGTTATTTATCCGTCTGTCCGTCTGTCTGTATATCTATCTATCTATCTATCTATCTATCTATCTATCTATCTATCTATCTATCTATCTATCTATCTATCTATCTATCTATCTATCTATCTATCTATACACTATATATTATCATTTTGAATAATGTATATTATTATTAAAATAAGATTAAACTGATGTTTTCATGAAATTCACTCAAAGTTTACATCAATAAAACACAATAAAATAAATCTGCACAATGTGAGTTCTTCATGTCATTTCTGTGTGACTTTAGGTAACTATTTTTGGTGAAAGCGCCGGCGCTCAATCAGTCAGTTTACATCTGATGATCCAGAGCAGCAAACCTCTCTTTAAACAGGCGGTTTTCCAGAGTTTACCTTTCTCTATTCCTCTCAAAACACGGTAAACACACACCAACACTTATATAAACCTGCGACCAGTGTCATGATTACACTAACCAATGTTTCTGCTCAGACGCGAATCTCTGAAGCTGGGAAAACACTTCGCCAAAGCAGCAAACTGTTCACTGGAGGACATGAAGTGTCTTCAGTCTCTGAGTGCTGAAGATGTGCTGCATGCCCAGATCAAGACCAGTAAGAACAAACACAGCACTGATTTAACAAACACTCTACCAATCAAACATTTACATTTTTAATGATTTTTAGATTAGTCTCTTATGCTTACTAACCCTGTTTTTTATATCCAAAGTACAGCAAAACAATAATAATGGTGAAATATTTGTACTATTCCAAATAGTGAAATGTTCATCTGTTATAAAGATGCTAATAAAACATGTAATAAACATCTTAGTAATGTCAAAAACATGCTAAAACATGCCAATGCGGTCCTAAATCAAGTTAGCAATGTTTTAAATTGCACCAGCAATGTTCTGAACTATGCTGGTAGAGTAGTAAAACATGCTAGGCCTGTGCTAAAACATGAAGGACACATATTAGAAACCTGGCAAAACATGTCACCACATGCTAATAAAACATGTAATTAACATCTTAGTAATGTCAAAACATGCTAAAGCTTGCCAAGGCAGTGTTAAAACATGCTACCAGTTGGCTAATTTATGCAAAAACATATTGAACTATGTAACTATGTGTTAATAAATGCATTTAATAAACATCTTAGCATTAACATAATGTGTTAGCAATGTGCTAAATCGCATTACCAATGTCTTGTATAGATGTAGTAGTGTAGTAAACGTGCTAGCTGTGTGCTTTAACATAAAAGAAATGTGTGAGGAACCTGAAAAAACATGTAAGCCACATGCTATTAAAACGTATTAAAACGTAAAATGTTAGCAATGTGCTAAATTACATAAGCAATGTCTTGTATGCTGGCATTGTAGTAAACATGCGGCTAGTGTGCTTAAACATGAAAGAAACATGTTAGGAACCTGACAAAACATCAAAGCCACATGCTAATAAAACATGTAATAAGCATGTTAGTAGTGTCAAAAACATGCTAAAACATGCTAATGCAGTGCTAAAACATGTTAACAATTTTTTAAATCATGTACTGAACATGTTAACTACATGCTAATAAAACCATGTATGTAACATATTAGCGATGACAAAACATTCTGGAGACATGCCAATGCTGCAATGCTGTGCTAAAACATTTTAGTAATGTGCTAAATTGCATTAGCAATGTCTTGTACGCTGGCAGTGTAGTGAAACATGCTAGCTGTGTGTTAAAACATGAAAAAAAGCATTCAGAACTTGACGAAACATGCTAGAAAAAATGTAGCACTGCTAAAATATTTAACAATGTGTCCCAGGCTCAAAGTTGGTGAACCCATTCCGCTTTCTGGAGGTGTTTGAGATCTGGGGGCCGTTCATTGATGGCGAGCTGATCAAGGAGCAGGCGGTGAGCGCCTTCCAGAAAGGACACTGGCAGAAGGAGAAACCTGTGCTGCTTGGTAAACTACTGTCTTGGGTTTTCCTCATATTTTAACTTAACTCTTAAGAGCACTCTTTACAAGTGCTGAAATATATCCTAATAGTCATATCCAGAACATAATCATCATCTCATGCGGATTAGCAAACAAGAAATACCATGCAAAGCCCCGACAACTAGCAAAACCTGACAAAAGGCTTTGGTATAGCTATCAAATGTTAAACTTTGTAACAGTGTGAAAGAAACATGTTCAAATATTTAAGCAACATGTTTAGATATTATAAGCATGTTCTACTTTCTTGCAAAATTGCAAACAACCTCCTAAATTATGCTATTAGCATGCTAAAACAAGCAGAAAATATGCTGAACATGCTAGTAACTTCCTAACGTTTGATGGTTTTAAAACATGTTAGCAATCTGCTAAATTATGTAACCACAAATTGAACCATGCTTGTCACATGCTAATAAAAGCATGTGTCAAATTTCTTAGCAATAACCAAACATGCTTGATAAATGCCAATGCTGTGCTAAAATATGTATTGAATGTGTTGTCAGTGTAGTAAAAAAACATGCTAGTCATGTGCTAACACATGAAAGAAAGGTGTTAAAAACCTGACAAAACATGCTTAAAAAATGTTAACACTTCAAATATTTTAAAAATCAGTTAAATCATGCTAACAAAGTCTTGAACCGTGTTAGCAGTGTCAACATGCTAGCCACAGGTTAAACATAGAAGAAACATTAGCAGCATGACGAAACATGATAGAAAATTGTTGGAAAAGCTGAAATGTTAACAATGTCTTGAACCAATGCTAACAGTATACTAAAATGTGCTATAGCCACATGCTAACATAAGAAACATGTTAGCAGCATGGAAGAACATGTTAGAAAAATCTCAACACTGTGCTAAAACATGTTAGCAAAGTGCTTCATCATACCAAGACAAGCTAAGAGCATGCTAGAAATGAAACAAAACATGTTAACATTGTGCTAATATAAGAAACATGTTGGCTGCATTGAAAAGAACAGGCTAGAAAATACCAACACTGAGCTAAAACATGTTGGTGAGGTGTTTTATCGTGCTAAGACATGCTAATAACATGCTAGAAATGTAATAAAACATGTTAACATTGTGCTTAAATAAGAAACATGTTGGCTTCATGAAAAGAAAAAGCTAGAAATTGCCAACACTGTGCTAAAACATGTTAGCAAAGTGCTTCATTGTGTTAAGACATGCTAATAACATGCTAGAAATGTAATAAAACATGTTAACATTGTGCTAAAATAAGAAACATGTTGACTGCATGAAAGAAACAGGCTAGAAAAATCACAACACTGTGCTAAAATATGTTAGTGAAGTGCTTCATCATGCTAATAACATGCTAGAAATGTAATAAAACATGTAACATTGTGCTAATATAAGAAACATGTTGACTGCATGACAAGAACAGGCTAGGATAAACCAAACACTGTGCCAAAACATGTTAGTGAAGTGCTTAATTGTGGTTAAAAATGTTAGCAAAGTGTTTCATCTTGCTAAGACATGCTAATATTATGCTAATACCATGCTAGAAATGTAACAAAACATGTTAATGCTGTGCTAATATAAAAATCATGTTGCCTGCTTGAACAAAATGGTTAGAAAAATCGAAACACTGTGCCAAAACATGTTAGTGAAGTGCTTCATTGTGCTAAAACATGTTAGCAAAGTGTTTCATCATGCTAATACATGCTTGTTAGAAATGTAACAAAACATGCTAGCGTTGTGCTAATATAAGAAACATGCTGGCTGCATGAAAAGAACAGGCTTGAAAAATCCCAACACTGTGCTAAAACATGTTAGTGAAGTGCTTCATCATGCTAAGACATGCTAATAACATGTTAATAATGTAATAAAACATGTTAACGTTGTGTTAAAATGGCTAGTAAGGTGAAGCTGGAACCTGTTTTGATATTGTTGTTGTTGATGAAAGCAGGTTTGAGGCTAATGTTTGTGTGTTTCAGGAACGACTTCAGAGGAAGGTGTGATTTTTGTGTATGGTGTCTTCAAGAAGCCCGTATCCGCGGTCGAGTGCACTATCTACACAACGGCCATCTTTAAACAACACGCCATCAAAATCCTGCGCAAATATTTACCGCTCTACAGCGACGCCGACCGCAGGGACATGCTAGCACAGGTCAACCGCACTAAACCAATGCACACACAATTATACTGATAACACTTTACAAAAAGGTTGCATCAATGTTTGTTAATGCATGAGCAATACAATAATTACAGCATTTGTTCATGTTAGTTACTAAAAATACAGATGTTCAATGGTAGTTCATGTTAACTCAGTGCATTTACTAATGTTCATTCATTCATTCAGTTTCCTTCAGAGTCCCTTATTTATCAAGGGTCACCACAGTAGAATCCCTATTCCAGCTTATGTTTTATGCAGCGGATTCCTTTCCAGCAGCAACCCAGTGCTGGGAAACGCATGTTTGGGATGTGGGGAAACCGGAGCACCTGGAGGAAACCCGCGCCAACACAGGGAGAACATGCAAACTCCACACAGAAATGCCAACTGACCCAGCTGGGACTCAACAACAACAAGCATGCATTTAGATGTATCAACGCATTATTTAATGTGGAACTATGATTAAGAAAATCTCTACAAGTATTATTCATAATTAGTTCATATTAGTAAATATATTAACTACAGAAACCTTATTTTAAAGTGTGTGACCATTCTGTTTTTGCTTTGAAAGTGTAGAGTGCATCTTTTTGAAATGAACATGAAGCTTTTAATGACTTTTAACTAATTTCTGCTTAGAAATATTTGGCAGGTAAAAAAAAATAAATAAATAAAAATAAATAAAATAAAATAATAATTATATATGTGTGTGTATATATATATATATATATATATATATATATATATATATATATATATATATATATATATATATATATATATATATATATATATATGTATATATAATATTATATTATATTATATTAAGTATGATAAAAGGAAAAATTTATAATAATTTAGTTTTAAACAGCCACCTCCTCTGTTGTCCACAAGACGGCGCTGTAAGCTGGAATGAAATGAAAATAGCATCACATTAAGAATACAATAAGCTTTTAATCTGCTAAATATATCGCAGGAAGAATAAACATGTAGCAGTTTTTGGCTAAATATATGCATGTGGCTTATTATATGGCTAAACACGGCATGGCATTAAAACTAAACATTGTGATTTTTTTTCTGTAAAGCTGCATATATGTATATATATATATATATATATATATATATATATATATATATATATATATATATATATATATATATATATATATATATATATATATATATATATAGTAAAAAATATATATAGTAAAAAATATGCATAAGGCTTGTTTAATAAGACTTAATTTAAACTAATTCAATACAATCTCCAAGATCCAGAGATTTCCAAATAAAATTTAATTAAACAATAATCAATAAACAAAAATGACTAAAAAAGACGATTATTTAAATGTTTATTTTAATAAATTATTATTTACTAATATAAGGTGGAAACATTATATATATTGAATATAATGTACATATAAAAGGGTATAAATTAATAAAACACTTGTATAAATAATAATAATATTAATTTGAATAATTATATGAAAATATTTTGCATATAATATTAATGCATTAAAATAAATAATAATATAACAGCATGTAAACAGTACTGATTTAGCGCTGTTGTGTGAAAGGGTGAGTGTTTAGCCAAGAGCGAGTCATGCAGTGTGTGTGTGTGTGTGTGTGTGTGTGTGTGTGTGTGTGTGTGTGTGTGTGTGTGTGTGTGTGTCTTGAAACTGATCGGTCTCTTTTATAGAGTTTGAGTCCGCAGGTGGTGGATTTTCTTTCTTTCTATGTGTGTGTGTGTGTGTGTGTGTGTGTGTGTGTGCATGTATCTGATGAGTGTTTGGTTACCAGGTAACAGATAGAGATACTTAACCTCCAGCAACATGATGAAAAGCTCTAAACAAGTGCTGATCAGCCTGACAGACCCAAAGACAAGCTGTGTGTGTGTGTTTCTCTGCTCATGTGTCACATCCACTAAACTGAATCAATGAGACACTGAACGCAGCCAGATCTCAGTTCATTCAGCATACCACATGTTAATAACTTATTTATAAGCTGTATTTATATTATATTACTATATCCAGGAGCGGCACAGTGGCTCAGTGGTTAGCACTGTTGCCTCACAGCAAGAAGGTCCCTGGTTCGAGTCCCAACTTGGTCAGTTGGCAGTTCTGTGTGGAGTTTGCATGTTCTCCCTGTGTTGGTGTGGGTTTCCTCCAGGTGCTCCGGTTTCCCCCACAGTCCAAACACATGCGCTGAAGTGTATGAAAGTGTATGGGTGTTTCCTAATACCGGGTTGCGGCTGAAAGGGCATCCGCTGTGTAAAACATATGCTGGAATAGTTGGCGGTTCATTCCACTGTGGCGACCCCTGATGAATAAAGGGACTAAGCTGAAGGAAAATTACTAAATTTGTGTTGTAAAGTAATATATCATATTTCAAACTCACTTTTGTCTTCCAGATCGTGACTGATTACATCTTCTGGTGTCCATCCCGGAGGTCTGCTCGGGCCGCTGTTTTGTCCGGTAGCTCTGCCTGGATGTATGTGTTTGATCAGGTGTCCAGCGACCCACGCGTGTGGTCAGGTGTGTCCTCCTGTTACCAGCGTGTGTGTCACGGAGCGGAGCTTCCATTTGTGTTTGACTCAGCGTCGGTGGCGAACTTCAGCATGACCCCTGCTGAGAAACTGCTCTCCAACCGGGTGCTGTGCTACTGGGGCGGATTTGCTCACACCGGAAACCCCACCGGAGAGACCCGGAGACCATCGGACATCAGCGGGTTCTGCCGGCAGCAGCGGCCTCCGAGTTGGCCCTCATACACAGCCAACAGAGGCTGGATGATCATGAACCTGACCGCACATCCACACTCACAGGCCGGGTACGGAGAAGACATCTGCGACTTTTGGGACACTCTGGGCATCTACCCGTGACAAAGAAAATGGCATTAAACATAAGGTAGTAATTTATAGTGTTTCTGAACCTCACACTAAATAAAATACTCTTTACATTTACAACATTTTTCTAAGATAAGTGGTTCCAAACAATTTATTTTTTCTGAATTTAAACAAACAAAGTAAGTTGAACATTCATTCGTTCATTTTCATCCGCTTTTCCGGGGCCGGATCACGGGGGCAGCAGTCTTAGGAGAGAACCCCAGACTTCCCTCTCCCCAGACACTTCTTCCAGCTCCTCCAGGGGGATCCCGAGGCGTTCCCAGGCCAGCCGAGAGACATAGAGCGTACTCTCACTATGTACAGTTGCCTTGAACCGGGCCAAAGCACGCTTGCCCCCCTCCCGTCTCCCCTGACGGCCTGCACTCACATTACATTCGGGCCTGGGCACGCTTACGTCATCGATAATGCGCTGTTCAGAAGCGCAGCTTGCTCAGCAGAGTGAAGATTGCTAAGTTATATCATCATTTAAGTCATTTGATATTATGCATTGACACGCAGTCAGATATTTTGCCTAGCAGATCAGCCACATTCGACGCTCATAAACAGTCATAAAGTCCTCGTGCTGCAGGAATTAGGAGGTTTCCTGCGGGTGCGGAGCTGTCCTGCAGTGAGAGGTTTGCGTCTTTAATAATCCACAACAGTTTGCGTTCACTGAACAGTAAGAATGATTAATAAATCATATCAATCGGTCCCTTAAGAGTCACATCTCGCTTTCAGTTTTGGGCTTTGGCGCGTTTTGCACTCACACACAAGCGTATCGTGCCAAAGCCCAAGTGAACCGCGATTCAGTGAACTCACACTTCTCAAACAATCCGGGAAACGGGCCTGGGCACGGTTCGGATAGCATAGTGTAAGTAGGCCATAGTCCCTCCAGCGTGTCCTGGGTCTTCCTCGAGGCCTCCTCCTGGTGGGACATGCCTGGAACTCCTCCCTAGGTAGGCGTCCAGGAGGCATCCAAAACAGATGCCAGAGCCACCTCAGCTGACTTCTCTTGATGTGGAGGAGCAGCAGCTCTACTCATGTTGAACATTATTAAATGTAATTGGTTTGTTTGAATTTAGATCATATAAATAGTTTGCAACCACTTACGTTAAAAGTTTTAGTGCATATACCAACGTGTATCATCAATGAAATAAACAATACATTGGGATTGCTAAAAAATGTAAGGTAACTGTATAAATGGTACTTCAAGAGTTTACACTTAGCTGCGTATTTGGCATGCTGTCCTGGGAGAGAACCCTGAGCTCGTAATATCCTCGAGCCCGGGGTTCCCTCCTGTTAGAAGGGCAAGAGGGGAGTTCAAACTCAGGTAGGTCTCGAGAACTCCCCTGCTTGTGGCCATGTGAGAAGTGTAAACTTAGGTTGTCTTGGATGATAATTTGGTTTAGACGATAGGCTATAGTGTATGTTTTTGGACGGTGGGAGGAAACCGGGGAACGCGAACACGGGGAGAACATGGAAACTCCACACAGAAACGCCAACTGGCCCGATAGGAGGTTAGACCAGCAGTGTTCTTGCTGTGAGGCAACAGTGCAAGCCACTGGGCCACCGTGTCGCCCTACCGGAAAAAAGGGTGGAAAGTAGGGGTGGAAACTTTAAGACGAGGATAACTGGAGTGAAAAGCTCTGGTTATTTATAATGCTTCCGTAATCATCTAATAGGGCAGATTACGGGAGAGGGGTCTGGATGCAGACCTGGTGCAGTGCAATCTGGGCTGCATCCAATGCTTTTTAATGGGCTCACCTAACCCTACCCGTCACAGTGACCTCACTAACTCCATTTGAGTGCATTGTGTCTGACATTGCATCGCTGAGTGATGCAATCTCAGCTTGCATCATAAAGGCTGCATCCAGAAACTATTGGATTACGGAGCTAATGAGGTGCCAGCCGTGCTGATCATAGGCACATGATCCTCGGGAAATTAGTTTATAAATAAACCGCACATCATTTAACTTCAATATAACATGGTTCAAAAACACTCCAGTATTTCGTAGGACCGCAGAAGGTCAGAAAAAGAAATACAATAGATATCCAAATGTATAAATAATTATGGTGATGAGCAGATGATATGTAATTATTTTAACACACATTTAGTCCCCACAACGCGGATTTAACATTCACTCCTCTACACTGTTTTCAGTGTGAGTGATCTTCATGGTTACCAGCAGCACATGCTCATATTTAATGAGAAATTCTCTGAAAACTCTGAACGGAGAGGAGAGCTCCTCTAAAACTCACAGTGTGGATGGCATCAGCGCTTCAGAAGCACTTCAGAGTGAAACGCACAGCGACAGGACACAAATTAAACTCTCCATCTGCAATTAGACACACACTTAACCATGAGTTCAGACCAATTAAGTCATTAAGCCACTCGCTGCTGTCATGAAGAGCCTTAATGACTGTGAACTTCCTCTGTTCCCACCGGGCCATTAATACTGGCTATTTACTTTCAACACACACACACACACACACACACACTCTAACATATGCACATACACACTCACAGTAACAAAAACAGTGACACACACTAACATATACACACATTCTAACATATGCACGTACGCAATCACAAAACCAGCGACACACTAACATACACACACATGCACATACACTCACAGTCACAAACACAGTGACAAGCACACACTAAGACACACCGTGTGTTTTTGTGAGTGTTTGTGAATGTGTGACGTGTATGTTTGCATGCTCGTACACTCTCTCACACACACATACGCAGCACATGCATGCATGATGCATGCACAAACATGTAGAAACACACATTCACCTAAACACACAACACACTCATACAAACACACAGATACATGTACACAGGAACACACATTCACATAAACACACACATGAATTAACAACACACACACAGCACATACATAAAGCACACACAAACATGCACACACAGAAACACACATTCACATAAACACACAAGTAACGGCACACACACAATCACACAACCAAGAGTGACACCAGTGACCGCACACCGGGTGTGAGCAACATGACTAACTAGAGCGCTCCCTTCATAGCGCATTAGTGTAAATATGCAGTAGATTTTCCACATCAAACATGCTGCATTCATCAGCCGCGTCTCCACTTCTGCTCATTTATGAGTCCAACATCAGATGAAGAGATGAAAGTAAAACACGAATGTGACGATCAGAGAAACGAGATCAGCGTGACCTCCAAACATGACACACTGTTTACTGGCAGATTCACACATTGCACTGTATATTTATGTGCATGTATAGAGAAAGAGAGAGAGAAATAAGAGAGAGATTAATCTAACATGATCAAACGCTGCTGGAAAGATGAAGGTGGCTCATTTTTTTTAAACTCCACTCCAGAGGAACTAGACTCACCACATTTAGATCAACCTGTAAATACTGTCAATTATCTACATATGGATGGATTAGATGTGAGATAGATAGTCAGATAGATAGATAGATAAGATAGATAGATAGATAGATAGATAGATAGATAGATAGATAGATAGATAGATAGATAGATAGATAGATAGATAGATAGATAGATAGATAGATAGATAGATAGATAGATAGATAGATAGATAGATAGATGCATGGGTTGATAGATAGACATAAATAGATGGATGGATGGACAGGCAGGTAGATTAATGGATGGATGGATGGATGGATGGATGGATGTACGGATGGATGGATGGATGGATGGGTGGATGAATGGATGGGTGGATGGATGGGCAGGCAGGCAGATTGATGGATGGATGGATGGATGGATGGATGGATGGGTGGATGGGCAGGCAGGCGGATTAATGGATGGATAGACCAATGGATGGATGGACAGACAGGCAGGCGGACTAATGGATGGATGGATGGATAGATTGATGGATAGATGGATGGATGGGTAGAGAAAATAGACATGGATGGGTAGAAAAATACACAGACAGATGGATGGATGGATTGATGAACGGGCAGGCGGATTAATGGATGGATGGATGGATAGATGGACGGACAAATGGACGGACAGATAGACAGACAGACAGACAGACAGACAGACAGACAGACAGACAGACAGACAGACAGACAGACAGACAGACAGATAGATAGATAGATAGATAGATAGATAGATAGATAGATAGATAGATAGATAGATAGATAGATAGATAGATAGATAGATAGATAGATAGATAGATAGATAGATAGACAGACAGACAGACGGCCGGAGAGATGGATGGATTGACGAAGCAGTAGACATATACATACATTAAATATGCCTATAAATCTTGATGTTTTGTAATATTGTTCTGCAGTTTGATGTTACACTGTGATGTTTGGATATTATTTGGTGGTTTAGTTTGAGAATTATCCTGTGTGTCAGCAACGGGCAGAAAACACATCTGGAGATTATAAACAAACATGATCTGTTCCTCTGCAGGACACAGAACTGTCTTTCTCACTGTATTCTGCCCTTCCCTGCAGCTCTCTCTCAGTGTGTGTGTGTGGGCCTGCATGCATGCGTGCATGTGTGTGTGAGTGAGTGTGTCTGCAGGTTTGACTTACAGCTCTGTCTCACTGCATAAGTTCACACTGCAGAATCACTGGAGGAGCTGTCGCTTCAAGATCAACACAAATATCCTTTCTGCAACCTTCAGATCTAAAACCCTCCGTCTCATTCAGACTTTCATCTGTTTCAAGGATATTTGTGTGAAGTGTGGGGCCTTAACACAGACTTAGACAAAAGTGTGAACAATATCTGAGAGGAACAGGTCATGTGTGTACATGGAAAAGGTTCAGCAAACGGGAGCAAAAACAAATGCGTTGCACTTATATTTCTGTGTGTGTGTGTGTGTGTGTGTGTGTGTGTGTGTGTGTGTGTGTGTGTGTGTCTATACGAATGCGTTAGTGGCAGCCGCTGGTTCCCACCGGTCTCAGGTCTCGGTGTGTAATATAAACCTGTGAAGTCAGGACACAACATGTGGATTGTCCTCCATAGAGAAAGCGAATGAGCTTACTAATTGTGTTGTGCTCGCATTTGAGTCTCTTTGAGATGCGCAGAGACTCTGTCTTTGTCTTGAGCACAGATGCAGTATAGATCCAGTGAAACTGATACAGATAAACCTGAAAAAATAAGAAAGGTGGAGGAAATCCACCCTACAGCTTCTCCTTTCAGCGCTTTAGGCTTAATGGAAAGCAATTTGCCAGCCAGGCTCATTGTGGATACGTACTCAGGTATACATTTCTGGGGAGAGCGAAATATGTAACCAGAGGTACGCTTTCTTGCAGTTTTTGACTTTGCAAATTTCTCTTGTAATTTACAGTTCTTCCCGTGTAAATCCACCAGAGGAATTGGCTTGTGAATATTAAGAAATGACAAGTGAAGAATGAAAACTAGGCCAAAACATATGTGTTTTAAAAAAAACAGAGAGAAATGAACAGGCCGACACACACACACAGCACCAGTATCAGTGTTGGCACAGCGGGCAGCGCCAGAGTGCCAGTCTTACACATGGCATGAAATGAGGTAGCAGCTTCACACCGTTCTGTGTGTGTTTCTGTGGCAACACACACACACACACACACGGATGAGAAAACACTGGAAAAGATGTCATGCTGGATCAGCAGAGGAAAACCGTCAGAGCCATGAATGATTGAAGACGGCTGTAATCCTCAGCACCAGCGCTCCACTTTCACTGACCTTGTTCTGTCGCACGCACATTTATTTTGAAGATCCATCACTGATCTCCTCCCGTCCACGGATGACACCAACTAGGATTTAATCAACAGACACATAAAACGCATTGATGCACTACATACAACGTGTTCAGATCATTATTTCAATCACAAACTCTACAGGAATCAATAAAGACTGGAGTTTGCATTAGGAAAAATGCCTGTTATTATTATATGCATCAGAGCTTGAGCACTTTTAAATTCTTTCAGCGTAATGAAAAATAGCAGCTATTATAAGATGAAATTTGTAAATTAAGCATTCAAAGAACGTGTCATGTAAATCTTACAAGTCAATTATTTATAACTCTTGCTGAATAAGTAAAGTAAGTAAAGTTTATTTATAAAGCACATTTACTTCAGCACTTTGGTCTGTGCCAAACTGAACAAAACCATAGCACACACTCTAAAACAGTAAAAATAACAATAAAAGTAATAATAAGAATAAAAGTATTACTGCAACAACCACAATAAAGATTTATTTAAGAAAAGCCTGGGAACGCAATAGACTAAAAACGTGTCGTAAGTCTAGACTTAAAAATAGAGAGAGAAGAAGCTCTCGTAATGTCCGGTGGCAGCTGGCTTCACAAACGTGGAGCAGCGACTGTAAAGGCTCTATCTCCTTTCAGTTTAAGTCGTGACCGAGGCAGTAAAATTTTATTTGACGACCTAAGAGGCCGAGGAGTTGACTGCAAGTTAATAAGTTCTGATATACAAGAAGGTGCTTGCCCATTCAGCGCTTTAAAAACAATAATAACATTTAAGAAATGACTTGTTAGGATGTAACACAGTATATTCTCATCTAACAAGGAAATCATTCCTACATTCATCATTCATTCATTCATTTTCCTTTGGCTTAGTCTCTATTTCAGAGGTAGCCACAGCGGAATGAACCGCCAACTATTCTGGTGTATGTTTTACACAGTGGATGCCATTTACACACACACTCGTACACTACGGCCAATTTAGTTCATCAGTTCACCTAAACTGCATGTGTTTGAACTGTGGGAGAAACTGCAGCACCTTGAGGAAACCCACACAGAAATGCCAACTGGCCCAGCCGGGACTGGAACCTGCAACCTTCTTACTGTGAGGCGACAGTGCTAACCACTGTGCCACTGCAAATAAAAAGTATAATATTAAAAAAAAAAAAAAAAAAAAGATTCATTAGGATGTAATACAGGAATCCTATTTAAACAGAAATTGAGCAAAAATTATACAGGGGGGCTGATAATTCTGACTTCAGCTGTGGATGTGAGTGTTCGCAGACCTCAGGCTCTCTGCTGATCTGCTGTTGTTTGTTTGTCTCTTTATCGCAGATGTCAGGCTCTGCTAGTGTTTGTTTTAACCTCATGATGTTCAGCAGCTTTTGCTGACATTAAATTGTGTGATTATTGATATTAAATGCTGATAAATTGTGCAAACTCTTCAGTCCAGCATCATCTGTGATGGGATCTCCCATTGGGTTCAAAGGGGGTTTCGGTGGAATCTTTTTGTTTGTCATTCATATATATATATATATATATATATATATATATATATATATATTTTTTTTTTTTTTTTTTTTTTTTGGCTTAGTCCCTTTATTAATCCGGGGTGGCCACATCGGATTGAACCGCCAACTTATCCAGCATGTGTTTTACACAGCGGGTGCCCTTCCGGCTGCAACCCATCACTGGGAAACACCAATACACACTCATTCACACTCATACACTACAGACAATTTTAGTTACTTAATTCACCTATACCACATGTTTTTGGACTTATGGGGGAAACCCTGACCCAGCCGGGACGTGAACCTTACTGTTAGTTGACAGCACTCCCTATTGTGCCATTGTGCAATTAAAAAATATTGGTCTATACTCTCATTTAGGTCTTTTTTTTGTAACATTAGTGCTTCAAATGAAGTGATTTGCTCTCTGAAATATAACGTTAAAATAAACGTATGAAGTGCTTTTTGTGAAGTTTATTGATAACCAATTTGAGAGGATCACGTGCTTATGGTTGTTCACAGCTGTTCCAACTTTAGCTAATGACTAATTATCCTATCAGACAAACCTTAACTCACTATAAATAACCAGACTTTTCTCATCTCAATATCATCGTCTCGAAGAAACCACCCCACCCAACCCTACTTTCCCTCCTTTCAAAAGGGCGGCACGGTGGCCAGTGATTAGCGCTGTTGCCTCACAGCAAGAATGCCCCTGGTTTAATTCCCTTCCAAACCAGGCGACATTTCTGTGCGGAGTTTTGCTCGTTTTCCCTGTGATCGCATAGGTTTTCCCCGGGTCATCCAGTTTCCTCCCACAGTTCAAAAACAAGCACTCTAAACAATTAATCCAAAATGTTTTAGCCAAGCTGAGTACACCTTCTCAGCATCCATATCTGACACTAAGCTACAATAAGCAGGGGGGGGGGGTCATCGAGATCTACCTGAGCCATACCTGTCAACCCTCCCGTTTTTCCCAGGATTTTCCCGCATTTTACAGTTCTATCCTGCAATCATCCCATAAAGGTATTTTCCCGTATTTCTCCTGTATTTTCAGTCTTTCTCTGAACAGCTGCGCCTCCCTAAACACAACCCATACCGCCGAACCACCAGGGGTCGCCCCTTGCTCTTAAACGCGAGTCTGTTCTGTGCTTTCGCTTTGTTTAGGAATGAAAACACTTATTAATAAATATTAAAAACAGCACGATTCCCTGTCCTATTGATTACAGGTGCCGTCGGCCATCCTATGCAATCCTCAAAACAGTCATATAATGGTGCATGACGGTCAGCTGATGTGCTCCATAGTAATAAACAGATGCTGTTTCCCAAACGGATTCTGTACATGCGATTTGAAGCGGAGAGAATCTCTGGCTTTTGGGTGCGTGTATAAACAGACACACACACATAATTAATAATAATAACATCTAAAGATGTCGTTCCCTTATTATGGTGGGCATCCCTTATTTTCACATGCCAATGTTGACAGGTATGACCTGAGCTCAAACTCCCCTCTCGCCCTACAACGGGAGGGAGCCCAGAGCTGGAGGATCTTATAAGCTCAGGGCTCTCTCCTTGGACAAGATGCCAAACAAGCTTCATTATCAATCATCAGCTCAGTGTGAACTCTTGAAAAAGGAAGGCTCGTGGTGTCCTGCATAAACATCTTTATTTGTTTGTCTCTTTATGGCAGGAGTCAGATATCGCTATCGCCTGCTCTGCCGTCACAATGTTTGATTACCTCTGTTAAAATAAACAGCTGAAGCGGAAAGGTTAAATATATTCAGTGACTCAAATTCAGGGTTAATGATTCGGACAAACAGGCATTTGCGTTCGGCCAAAGCTGTGCTGTGGACACTTTATTTTACTGACCAACCGAGCCCATATAACAGCAGACAAATGCACATTTCCCCACGCCGAGCGACTTCAAGATGCTCACTGCTACCAAACCCACAAATTAAACTACAGTTAGCATTCATAAGTTAGCGCGTCTCGAGTTATGTAGATATTCAGATATGCACATTCATCATCAGTGTGAGACCGGGCCTTTAATGTAATGGACTCATTTGGAGAGGACGAGCGTTTGATATTCAGAGTCTGTTTACAGTCGCTCGGGTGGGAGAACTGCAGAGGAGATGGGTAAATACATTTTACCATTGCTGTGTGCTAAAACACCATGAATTAAACATGCAAGGCTTTCTGGGAGACCAGTGACTTCAGTGAGAGGCCTCATTACTGACTCTGACTCTGAGAGTACACCTTAGCAACCACCGAGACACGAGAGTTGCTATTGTCCATTAAAAAAACTTCTGACAGTAGCCTAGCAACCATTCAGAACACCTTAGCAACCCCTTAACAACAACCAAAACATGTGATGTTATTTACTAGTACAAAAGCTCTTAGCAGCAGCCTAGCAACTACCTAAACACCTTAGCAACCCCCTAACAACAACCAAAACATGAGTGTTGTTATTTAGCAGCAACCTAGCAACCACCTAGGACACCTTAGCAACCCCTTAACAACAAAAACGTGTTGCTATTTACCAGTACAAAAGCTCTTAGCAGCAGCCAAGAAACCACCTAGAACATCTAAGCAACCCCTTAACAACCACCAAAACATGAACGTTGTTATTGACCATTAAAAAAGAACTCCCAACAACAGCCTAGCAACCATCTAGAACACCTTAGCAACCCCCTAACAACAACCAAAACACAAGTGTTGTTATTTACCAGAACAAAACCTCTTTGCAGCAACCTAGCAACGATTTAGACCCCCTTAGCAACCCCTTAACAACCACCAAAACATGTGTTGTTATTTACCAGAACAAAATCTCTTAGCAGCAACCTAGCAACCACCTAGAACACCTTAGTGACCCCTTAACAACAAAAACGTGTTGCTATTTACCAGTACAAAAGCTTTTAGCAGCAGCCAAGAAACCACCTAGAACATCTAAGCAACCCCCTAACAACAACCAAAACACAAGTGTTGTTATTTACCAGAACAAAACCTCTTTGCAGCAACATAGCAATGATTTAGACCCCCTTAGCAACCCCTTAACAACCACCAAAACATGTGTTGTTATTTACCAGAACAAAATCTCTTAGCAGCAGCCTAGCAACCACCTAGAATAGACCCCCTTAGCAATGCCTTATTAACCCCCAAAACAAGAACACTGTTATTGATCATTTAAAAACTCCTATAAGCAGCCTAGCAACAACCTAGAAAACCTTAGCAACCCCCTAACAACAACCAAAACATGAGTGCTGTTATTTACCAGAACAAAATCTCTTAGCAGCAACCTAGCAACCACCTAGAACACCTTAGCAACCCCTTAACAACAAAAACATGTGTTGCTATTTACCAGTACAAAATCTCTTAGCAGCAGCCAAGAAACCACCTAGAACACCTTAGCAACCCCTTAACAACCACCAAAACATGAACGTTGTTATTGACCATTTAAAAAGAACTCCCAATAACAGCCTAGCAACCATCTAGAACACATTAGCAACCCCCTAACAACAACCAAAACATTAGTGTTGTTATTTACCAGAACAAAACCTCTTAGCAGCAACCTAGCAACCAACCAGAATACGTTAGCAACCCCTTATCAACCCCAAAGCATGAATGTTGTTATTGATCATTAAAAAACTCCTATCAGAAGCCTAGCAACAACCTAGAACACCTTAGCAACCCCATAACAACAACCAATACATGAGTGCTTTTATTTACCAGAACAAAATCTTTTAGGAGCAACTTAGCAACAACCCAGAACTCCTTAGCAACCCCTTAACAACAACCAAAATATGAGTGTTGTTATTAAGCAGTACAAAACCTCTTAGCAGCAGCCTGACAACCACCCAGAACATCTTAGCAACCACCTAGGCATGGTTTTATTATTGACTAAACTACTAGCAACAGCCTAGCAAACAACCTATAACACCTTAGCAACCCCTTAACAAGCATCAAAACATATGTGTTGTTATTTAAAAATAAAAACTCCTCATGGCAGCCTAGCAACTACCTAAAACACCTTAGCAACCATCTAAACATGAGGGTTCTTATTGATTTGTACATAAAACTCTTACCAGCAGCCTGACAACTACCCAGAACATCTTAGCATTTTACATCTTATTATTTTCATCAGTCATTTGTAAATCGAAGCTCAAGACTATCCATACAGGTGTAAGAATGCGTAGACATCCAGCCTGCAGTCAGACAAAATTAGCATCTGAACTGATATCAACAAGACTGATGGTGTTTGTACATCCCCTACTAAATGAACTGATGCTTCAGTCGTGGATCTGACTTCATACTGATGATTTGTGGACGTGTGTCCTCATAAAACACTCGCTCTGAGCATCTGAACGCAGACCAGCGTTTTAATCCACGGCTCAGTGCTCAGCGTCCGTCTGTGACAGAGAGACGAAGGTGATTTATGGAGCTGTTTGTTATTCACACTCTGGCCTTTGCTGCTTAATACTGTGCTTAAACAGAATATGTGAAATTAATGAGAGGAGTGGGAGGATGCCACCAAAAACATATTCATATTCAGCTCAGATGTAGCAACAGTGTCATTTAGAGAAAACATTATTATTTAATTTTGATTATGCTTGTTTGCAAATTATTTATTTTGTATTTTACACATTTTATAAACAAACAATAAACATTACCAACAGAAAGTGGGTAGCACAATCGCCTCACAGCAAGAAGGTTGCTGGTTCGAGCCCCGGCAGGGTCAGTTGGCATTTCTGTGTGGGTTTCCTCCGGGTGCTTAGGCAAGCCATTGTACAAAGATGGCTTGTTGTGGAGACAATTAAAAACAAAGATACTTTAAAGGGGCTAATAACATTGACCTTAAAATGGTGTTTAAAAAATTAAAAGCTGCTTTTGTTCTAGCCGAAATAAAACTAATATTTCTACAGAAGAAAAAAAATATTAAAATATAAAAAAATCCTTGCTCTGATAAACATAGTTTGGGAAATATTAATAAAAAAAAAGTTACTGGAGGGCGATTAGTTTTGACTCAGTTTTGACACTTGATCACGGGCCGCAGTTTCTCCAGCGTTTAATAAAACAAAGAGCTGCCGCTAAACCCAGGAGTGTGTGCGTTTCCATGGCAACCGCATGGATTGAGCCTGCTGGAGGAAACTCCAGCAGGAGAACAGACACAGACGGCATGCTATATAGATGTGAGAGACATCTTCTCATTTATGAAGTAGAAAACTTTGTTGCTAGTATGGTTTTAACTCACAAACACCATAATGTCATTCATTCATTCATTCGTATTCATTCATCATTATTCATTCATCCGTCTGTCCGTCCGTCAGTCCATTCATTCATCCACTAATTTATTCATCCATCCAACCATTTATCCACCCATTCATTTATCAATTTATCCATTTATTTATTATTCCATACATCTGTTCATTCATTTATCCATCCAATCATCCATCCATTCATTAATTCATCCATCCATCTATTCAATAACTCATCCATCCATCCATTCATTTATTCATCCATCCATCCATTTATTTAATCATACATTTAACCATCCAATCTTCCTTCCATTCATTTATCCATTCAATCATCCATCCATCCATCCGTTCATTTATCCATACATTCATCTTCATATTCATTTATCAAACCATCCATCTATCGAATTATTTATCAATCCATCCATCTATTCATCCATCGATTCATTTATCAATCCATTCAATCATCCATCCATCCATCCAAAGAATTCATCAATCCAGCCATTCATTTATTCATCCATCAGTTCATTTAGTCATACATTCATCCTTATATTCACTCATCCATCCATCCATCTATTCATTCATTCATCCACCATCCATCTATTCAATTATCCATCCATCAGTTCATTTATAGATACATTCATCCACCCATCCATTCATTCAATTAACCATCCATTCATCGATTCATTTATCAATCCATCCATCCATTCATCAATCCATCCATACATTGATTCATTTATTCATCCAATCATTCAATCATCCATCTATTTATCAATCTATTCAATCATCCATCCATTCATTTATCCATTCAATCATCCATCCATTCATTTATACATTCAATCATCCATCTATCCGTTCATTTATTCATCCATCTATCTATCCATCCATCCATCCATCCATCCATCTATTCATTCTTTCATTCATCCACCCATCCATCAGTTTATGTATCCATTAATTTATCCATGCATTCATCCACCCACCCATCCGTCCGTCCATCCATCCATCCATCCATCCATCAATTTATCCATTCATCAATTTAATCAATTATTCATCCATCATTTATCCATCCATTTATTCATCAAACCATGCATCCATTTATCCATTCACCCATTTATTGTTTGTTTATTCATTAATTCATCCACTAACCCATTCATTCATTCATTCATTTATCCACTAATCTATTCATTCATTCTTTCATTCATCCACTAATTCATTCATTCATTTATTCATTTATCCACTAATCTATTCATTCATTCTTTCATTCATCCACTAATTCATTCATTCATTCATTCATTCATTCATTCATTCATTTATCCACTAATCTATTCATTCATTCTTTCATTTATCCACTAATTCATTCATTCATTCATTCATTCATTCATTCATTCATTCATTCATTTATCCACTAATCTATTCATTCATTCATTCATTCATTCATTCATTCATTCATTCATTCATTTATTTATCATTTGTTTATTTAAATTGCAGCAATATATCTAACAATAAAGACATTTGTAATTTTATAAGTTGTCCATGATTCTAAAGCAATGCTGCTCTTTCTAACTATCCTGAAAAATAAATCACACGTGTCTCGAGGTTTTCCACAAAAAGTAAATAAATAAAAAAGTAAAAAGCACAGATTTCTCGAGCAGCAAATCAGCACTTGGGGGAAATATTAGAAAAAATCCTTTCAAGTTCACAAGTCTACAATAATGGTTTTGTCTTCACCTGCACATCTCCACAAATCAGATTACACCATCACAGAGACAGAGGAGTCTAATGTAATCACGTCAGCTTCTGAATGAATTGGTAAGCGTGTGTACGGTGTGTTTTGCCTGAGATCTGCGGGCTTGCAAACACTGAGCTGTGTGTAAATGCAGACGCAGATGTGTGAGGTGCAGCACAGACACACACAAACACACACACACACACACACATACTGAATACTAATGACAGATTCAGCAGAAAGCTTCTCTCTATGAGCTCCAGAGAGCAGAGGATTCAGCCAAACGTCCTCCAGTCTGAAGATCTCCAGAGAAAACACTGATACGGATGATCTGCAGCTCAGATTTACCTCGCATTATTACTCTCACAGTCAATATACTAACAACTAGAGCTGGGCAAACATTAATCAGGATTACTGCATGCAAAATAAAAGCTTATAGATATGGCTATATAGCTAGGGATGGATGGATGGATGGATGGATGGATGGATGGATGGATGGATGGATGGATGGATGGATGGATGGATGGATGGATGGATGGATGGATGGATGGATGGATGGATGGATGGATGGATGGATGGATGGATGGATGGATGGATGGATGGATGGATGGATGGATGGATGGATGGATGGATGGATGGATGGATGGATGGATGGATGGATGGATGGATGGATGGATGGATGGATGGATAGATAGATAGATAGATAGATAGATAGATAGATAGATAGATAGATAGATAGATAGATATATGGATAGACGGATAGATAGATAGATAGATAGATAGATAGATAGATAGATAGATAGATAGATAGATAGATAGATAGATAGATAGATAGATAGATAGATAGATAGATAGATAGATAGATAGATAGATAGATAGATAGATATAATTAAATATGACACTCTCCAAGGGAGCAAAAATAATTATAAAGAAAAATAACAATTGTTTTGTTTGTGTTGTGCTCAATAGAATAAACAACAGCAGCACAATAAATAGTAAACCGCTCATGACTGTCTTGAGGACTGATTTCTCTTCATTTCCTATACATATATAATAAATTGGAGCAAAAAAAAAAGCAATGGAGTTCAGATGCGAACTCTGATCAAGGGTTTTAGTGCATAATTAATGCTTTGAGGCGCTTCAGAAACATCTCTCCTGCTCCAGAAACACAACTTTTATCATCAGAACGGGCCGGAAAAAAGATCACGTCGCCGTTATGAATTAATCAGATGAAAGTCTTTTATCATTCAGCGCCCGCAGGAGGAAGAGCTCCGAGACACAATTAAAGAGGAGCAGCGAAAAATACAATCATCATCACAAGCAGAAACACAAGAGAATCATTCGGTGTGTCCAGAAACTGAAGCGCAAAGACAAACATCGAACTATATTATCATCCACAGCTAGCTTTTGTTGAAGTGCGAACGAAGCATCTGAACTCTTCAAAGTGACTCACTTGAATTATCTGTGAAGAGATTCAGAATCAAAAGCATTTATAGTCTTGGTGTTATTCTGGAGTCAGATCTGAGTTTCAGTGTCAGAGCAGTAAGTAAATCAGCATACTATCATCTCAAAAACATTGAGGAATCAGATGCTCTGGGAATTAGAGAAGCTTGTTGATGCTTTTATCAGCAGTAGGTTGGATTACTTTAATGGACTCCTCACTGACCTTCACATAAAACAGTCAGACAGTTGCAGCTCATCCAGAATCCAAAAATCAGAGCACATCACACCTGTCCTCAGGTCTTTACACTGGCTCCCGGTTACATTCAGAATAGATTTTAAAGTATCATTACTTGTTTATAAATCCCTTAATGGCCTCAATACATTACAGATATGCTCACCGAATACATGCCAAATAGATCACTCAGATCTTTAGGATCAAGTAAATAAAGAAATCCAGGAGTTCAGTAAAAGCAGGGTGAACCGGCCTTCAGCTACTAACAGTGCAGCTGGAATCAGCTTCCAGAAATGATCAGATGTGCTCCAACATTAGGCACATTCACAAGTGAGACTTATTGAAACAGGACTTACAGATGTGATTCATTATAATTGTAAGCATGTACAGTAATTAATGGAGGAGAATTAATTAAAGGAAGGTCACTGTACAGCACTTGTGCTCCCTGTGGGACGGTGCTGCTGTTCTGTACCTCATTAAATCAGTGTCAAATTCACAATCAGCTTCAGTCAATGCATGAAGCATCTTTGCAAATTAATGTAGGTTAAAATTAATTACATGAATGTCCAATTATAATGTTTCAGGAAAGTAAATAAGTTCCATTAATGATCTATAGTGTAAAAAAAATGATTTTTTAGTTGAATCAAATGAACTTTTCTAGTCATATCAACTTACATCAATCACACTGACTAAAATATCAAGTTCATCTTTGTATAACTTTAAAACAGTTTACTTGAAACCTAATTAACTTATTACAATAGGATAAAGCAACATAAGCACATTTGTTTTCTTGACTTTTTATTTTCTACAGTGTCTTGTACCAACATCTTCAATATATTTTTGATCATTTGCATGAAGAATATATGGCTGGATCTATTTTTTTGTTTTGTTTTTTATATTGTTATCATATGGATTAAGAATATACGACTTATTAAGATAATATTTGAAGTCTATAACAGCATTTACTCACCTTCATGTCCTTCCGAATCCGTATGATTTTCTTTCTCCTATAGAAAACACAAACAGAAATGGTTTTTCAGGATGTTTTTTTTTTCTTCACTTTTTAAAGAACTGCATCATCATCAATTAGCCTAATTAATGATATTATAAGTAACAATTTAGCGTTAAAATTAATAATATCATATACTTGAACAAAGTGCTTTCCCTGTAAACAGAATATATTATCAGCATGTTTTTAAGTCATTAAATTGCTACTATTTTCCGAACATTTATCATTTGTTTCTTGGTTTTCTGAACATGGCATTATTCTGGAAACATCATTGAAATATTACTTTCAAATGTTCTTTTTTGGGGATAATTTTTAAATAGATTTTACACATGGGAGGCCATACAAAATTCCCCAAATGCAATAGAACAAAAACTAAAATATAATCTTCTCTGATTGTTATAAAACTAATCACATTTTCTTAAAATGTTAGACAAACGTCCAGTTAAAATACTTTAAAGGGAACCTATTATGCCCCTTTTTACAAGATATAAAATAGATGTGTCCCTAGTGTGTGTGTGTGTGTAAATAAATATCTCTAAATATAATAAATATAACTCTTTAAAACTACCCCTGTAAGGCTTTAATGATAGTGGCGTTTTGGTGACTGTCGCTTTAAATTCAAATTAGATTGAGCTCTTTTTATAAGAGGGCGGAGCTACAGATGCCAGCACAGTGGCAGATTCAAAACAAGACTAATGTCCTATGCTAATGAGGGAGAAATGGTCACTAGTGGGCGGGGCTTTCCCACTCTGATGACACGTACAAAGGGGGAGTGTCAATCAAAGTGTTTCTGCAGACTGTTTTCATCAAGTGTGATTATAAACAATACAATTAATAATTATTTACCATTAGAAGCTACTTATATTCATACACTGCTGTCACACAGCTGTGTTTAAACCCCTTCTAAAGTGATTTTTGCATAATAGGTGCCCTTTAGGTCTAAATATTGTTGTGCTATAACTTTAGAGACCGGAAAACATTACAGTAAAGTTCTGTAAGCAGCGGCAGCATGTTCATGCTAGTGTTTGGCTTTAGTTTTCCTCAGATACACTGGCAGAGAGTTCACATCACTTCCTTATTTTAGCTCCTGCGCTAATGCAGAGACAGAAAGAGGAAACCAGGACAACTTTACTGCCGCCAGACGCCTCACACACACCTCGAGACAGTAACACTATCTCACACACACACACACACAGCCTGTAGAAAGGCCTTCATCTGATACACTTAGAGAGAAAAGTTTCTTTCATCGCTTTAGCCTGTTAGCACTTCTCTGTGTATGTGTGTGTGTGTGTGTGTGTGTGTGTGTGTGTGTGTTAACTGGTTTAACTATACTTGTAAGAGCTCAGTTGTCCTCACTTTTATTGCGAGACATCAAAACAACCTACTAATGAGGACATTTCACTGATCCTCACTTATATAAAAGCTTATAAATCAGCCAGAACATGTGTTTTATTAGTATCTAATGACTGGCACTTGATTCTGTGAGGGTAGAAACAAGAGCTCTCTCTGTGTAGAGCTGACAGGCTCTCAGAGGAGAAACTCCCTCTGCTGCATCATAGTTTCTGCTGCCATGACAACAGTGGAATCCTGACAGACACTTTCAAAGGCAGATGAGGGTTCTATAATGACATCAAGAGTTCCACCAGCAACTTTCAACATTCATTCAGCAAAACGGCTTCAAGAGAGGTCATTATTATTATTATTATTTGATTAAAATTGTGGAAAAATGTTTGAGGGTTTAAACTAACAGTTAACATGAGGCAAAGCCACCTCCAGCTTTATTGTAAAGCATGTAGTTACAAAAAAATACCAGAAACAGAGCTTTAAATGGGAGCTATTATGCAAAAATCACTTTTATAAAATCACTTTTATTATTTAAACACAGTTGTGTGGCAGCAGTGTGTGAATAAAAGCAGCTTCTAAAGGTTAAAAGGTATTAGTTCTATGTTTTATTAACACACTTGATAGAAACAGTCTGCAGAAACACTTCGATGGACATTCTACCTTTGTACGTGTCATCATAGAGGGAAAACCCCGCCCACTATTGATCATCTCTCTCTCATTAGCATATTATGTTAGTCTTGTTTTTGAATCTGCCACTATGCTGACACATGGGAATGTGTAGCTCCGCCCTCTTTTGAAAAGAGCCCAATCTCATTTGCATCTAAAGCGACAGTCACCAAAACTCTACAATTAGGATCAAAGCCAATAAGGGGCAGTTTCAAAGAGTTATAAACGTTATTAGTGTGATATTTTAAGCTGAAACTTCACACACACACACTTGAGGGACATCAGAGACTTATTTGACATCTTGTAAAAAGCAGCATAATAACTCCCCTTTAAGATGATAAAGGTTGTTGGCATAATCTGTGCGCTAAATCCAAGTCTTAATATGTCAAAAGTCTGAAGTCGTAAGATAACAAAACATTTTTGCTAAACATTTTTAATTATTGCATTTCATTCGATTGCCAAGGCGATATAGACTCATTTTAGAAGCCCAATGACACAAATACTTATTTCTTTACCACAGTAAAGCTCAAACGAGTGTGTGTGTGTGAACTAGGTTCGGAGGTTCGTTCAGCATGATGAAAAACACAGGGTAGAGTATCATCACTGGGCTCGTTACCATGACGACCCCGCATCAGTGAAGAGCAGGATGACAATGTGTGTCGAAGGGCCACACACACCCACAAACTAACTCACCAAACACAAACGCACGCACACACAAATACATTAAACACCCTTATACACCAAATAGACAGACACACACACACACACACACACACACACACACACACACACACACACACACACACTTGTACATCTATCTTTATGGACTCTCCACAATGATGTTTCTACTGTACATACTGGATATTCTCTCCCCCTACCCCTAAACCCAAGCATCATTAAAAACAATCTGCAGTTTCACATTTACAAAATACTTCTTTCTGTGTGATTTTCCTCATGGAGACCAAAACAACTGTCCACGAGATCTAAATTTAGTGGTACTGATATACTTGTGTTATAATTTAGTCATTTTCTATAGGGTTCTTCCTTTTTCCTTCAGCCGATTTGAATGTTAGCACTCAATTAAATGGGCATTATCAGTGGTTCTAAGCTGATAAGGGGGCTTCTGCACCTACTGGTAGGCTTAGAAGGCTGTTATCATCCATCCACATCCTAGGTAGCAAAGAATTCTGGCCCAGATTTGCCATGAATCTGGCACAGCAGGCATTCATCCGGCTCTGGCATGCAGCATGTGGGCCAATCATGACCCGGATTTGGCAGAGATAGTACCATCTTTATGGCGGCACACAATACTTGGGCCAGATATCAAATGTAGTATTTGGCCCAGATGCTAACAAAAGATATGTGGGCCATGTATGTTGGGCCTATTTTGACCCACATTTAAAATACATTTTTATTATTTTTGAATGAAGGAAAACAAAATCTACCAATCAGGTCACTTCGGGAAAAATCACACCCAAAGCGCACCTAAAAGGCAATGCTTTATAGGTTTATCAATTCCTTTGCAGTCGTGACACACCAACATATCTGGCCCAGTTCAGGACCAGTTATAGGTTATTAAGTTGGCCCAGACATGGTCCATTTTTGGACCTTGTCTGGAAGTCAGACTTGGTCCAGTCATGCTTCAGGCAGACACAATGAAATTCAGCACATAACATCGCCATCTAATTCCAACTATACTTCCTCAGCAAGCTGACACAGTTCATAAAGACGTGAAGAGAACAAATACAGACTGAGATGTAATTTCGGCGTGGAACTCCGGAGAGGCACGTTCAGGAAATGAATATTAAGTTAATGTGACAGCTTATCTCTCTGGAAGGAGCTTTTATTGAAACTATTAAACTTAGTTTAACGACTGCATCTTTTATTCATGAGAACGGCGGCGTTCCAGAGGACACCAAATGAGGCCTTTAAGGAGGCGTCGGTGGAGGGAAAACGGCACAGACCCAGAGGAAACTGCAGCACACACGCTCATGCATGACTGAATGACTGAAATCTCTTTCAGATTTAATGCGCAAATAGAAGGTTGGATGCAAAACATATCACTAGCAGACGTATTGCACACAACTGGGATGTACATAAAACCTTTCTATACACTTTTATATACACATATACGCTTATTTAACAATTCACTTTATATGCCAATCACATAACAGCTGCACGTATAATGTTGTATATAGTAATATTCCTGTATACACCTGTCAATTTGTATATCTGCATTCACTACTTACTTCTATTTTTAAAATATATTCATTATCTGTTTTTGTCCGGTCTTACTTCTTACTTCTTGCAGTTTGGCTGGGTTAAACAAAATTCATTCACTCATTTTCATCCGCTTTTCCGGGGCCGGGTTGCGGGGGCAGCAATCTCAGGAAAAACATGTCTTCCAGCTCCTCCGGGGGTATCCCGGGGTGTTCCCAGGCCAGCTGACAGACATAGTCTCTCCAGAGTGTCCCGGGTTTTCCCCAAGTCCTCCTCCTGGTGGGACATGCCTGGAACACCTCCCTAGGTTGGCGTCCAGAAGGCATCTGAAAGATGCCCGAGTCACCTCAGCTGACTTCTCTCAATGTGGCGGAGCAGCGGCTCTACTCCGAGCTCCTACCGGGTGACAGAGCTCCTCACCCTTTCTATAAAGGTGTGCCCTGCCACCCTGTAAAGGAAACTTATTTCGGCTGCTTGTATCGAGATCTTGTCCTTTCGGTGATGACCAAAAGCTTATGACCATAGTTGAGAGTAGGAACGTAGATTGACCGGTAAATCGAGAGCTTTGCCTTTCGCCTCAGCTTCTTCTTTACCACAACGGACCGGTACATTGATCGCATTACTGCACCAATCCACCTGTCAATCTCACGCTCCATCCTTCCCTCACTCGTAAACAAAACCCCAAGTTTAAGGAAGAACTTTCCTCCGACCTGGAGATGGCAAGCCACCTTTTTCCTGTGGAGCACCATGGCCTCGGACTGATTCTCATCCCAGCCACATCACACTCAGCAGCTAACTGCCCCAGTGCATGCTGAAGGTCCATGAATCCAACAGAACAACATCGTCTGCGAATGACAGAGATGAAATCCTACAGTCGCCGAACTGGACCCCCTCCGGCCCAATTCTGTCCATAAAACGGAACTGGTGTAAAAGAGCAGCCTGTTGGAGTCCAACATGCACTGCAAACAAGGCTGACTTATTGTCGGCAATGCAAACCAAACTCCAACTCCATTCATACAGTGACGAGACAGCCCATAACAGAGCACCTCTGACCTCATACTCTCAGAGCACCCTCCACATACCATGAAGGAAAAACTGCTCTCGTTAATATTATTATCATTATTAAGAAAATTATTATTTTTCAATTATTGGTGACTATAGAACAAAACTACGATGTTTAAATATGTGTAACTTCTCCATTAAACATCACTTGGAAAAAGAATATGCATATTTTCTGAAAAGATGGACTGTTTTGCATTGACATTTTCTTCAAATACACATTTATATATATATATATATATATAATATTTTACATTTTGATATTAAAATCAATTTACAGTAGTTTATGAAATCAAACACAAATAATCATCATTTCACTAAAAACAACTACCTATAAAGACAAATCATAATACCATAGCATTGCTATTACTATATGTTCATTTTAAAAAGTGATCACATTATGTTTTGTTTATAGTATTATTATTATTATTCATCTTAAAATTAGTTCAACAGCATTATTACAGTGTATAAAATCGTGTTAAAATGATGAGTTTTCTAATCATACAGAGATCACAGGTCATGGAAAGACTGCAGGGCCTGTCAGACTGACTGTACAGCTCTTCAGATCATCATGCAAACAGTAGAAGAAGAAGAAGGACATGAAGAAGAAGAAGAAGAGAGCCCCAGGCCAAACACGCCTGCGATCCTCATACAAAAGACTCTTTATGCACACACACACATGCACGCACACACACACACACACACACACGCACAACTGAAATAGTAACAGGATAAATCAGTTCATGTGAGCTTCTAATTGTCCTGTTTACTCAAAAAAAGAGGAAAGATCTTTGTGTTTTTTTACATGTTAGAGACACTGAAACCCTCCGTTATCTCTGAGTTCTGATGGAAACCGAGCAAAAACAAATGCCCGACAGAGCAGTAAACGTGTACCGACTAGAATTACTGCAGTAATTCTGTGCTGACTTTCTCTAGTAAACGCAGCAGAGTTTGATTTATTCTCTGTCCTCTTTCTGTGTCGACGGGTCGCTGTACGCCGTGTTTTATTGTGGATCACAGCCATGAGAGCTGCTCCAGCCTGACCCATGATGCCCTGCTGATAATGGCCGTCATTTAGCTCAGTGTGCTAGCGCTGCAGTTAGCGTTTCGCTTGCCATGTGAGGCGGGCAGCGTTTCAGATTAAACAGCCTGTGTCTCGAGGCCTCAGATGATGAACACCTGACCTGATTCCATCCCAAAAAAACAGGTGCTGTCAGGTTAAAACCGTGGTAAACCTTTGTCATCCCATGCCTCTCCATCCCTCTGTAGGACATAGTGAGGTGTTTGTGGATGGACGTGGAGCATCTGATAGACTGCAGTGATAAACTCTTTCAGCCTGAGGCCTGGAGAACAAGGCTGTATTGTGGACACGTGCTTTTAAACGCGTGGTTGTCATGCATGAGGAAGGAAATTAGCACATAAACGCCCCGCACAATTGATTTTTGTTCATCGGTGCTTTGTCTTGCTTTCCAGGACAAACATCTACAGATTCTTAAATCAAGATACATCAATGAAGATGTGAATTTATATAGATTTTACACTTAAAAATAAGTGTGTTCACGCTTGAAAACTGAAAACCTGCTTACAGCTATACAAAAAGATGAAGCTAGAGTTGTCAGATATCAACTGTTGGGTTAAAAAGCGTCATTTAGGGTGCTTTCACACCTACACTTTTGTTTCGGAACGTATCTCGTTTGCCCAGTTAGCGCGGTTCGTTTGGCATAAGTGAACAGGGCAATCGCGCTCTGTTCCGCGCCAAAGTAATCGCACCGAGACCGCCTGAGTGAGGTGGTCTCGGCTCGATTGAAACGAACCCTAGAGCGGTTCGATTGCAGTGAGAAAGCGATCCAATTCGAGCGCGGTTATATTACAGTGCTTTATGGATATGTAATAGGCTTACGGCTATATGAAGAGAGAATTATGAGTATGGCGGGAAGTTTCGCGAGTCTCCGGATGCCCGCAAACGAGTGATGATCTCCCGGTAATCTCGCGTCTCCCTCCCGGTCCTCAAATAGGCATCGTCTCACACCCTTCTCACCCCTCCCCACCGCATCTCTCCTGACACGTCGTGCGCGCTCACCCTGTCAATCACCACCAAACCACCTCCTCTCCTGACAGCTTAGCAGGACACTGCAAAATAAACCCTGACACTCTGACCAATGGGAGGAGAGTTTACTCGCACGTGACTTGTTTTAGCTCTTTTGGTCCGATTAGAAACTTTGCAGTGTGAAAGCGAACCGCTCCAAGAGCAAAGAGCAACAATGTAACATTTGTAATCTCTGTTTCGGAACAACTGAATCGATTCACAGGTGTGAAAGCACCCTTGAATTGAACTGAAAAAAATACCCAAACATGTTTTGTTCATATTTGACCCAACCCTAATTTACAACTACCCAGAATTTTTTTTTTTCGATTGTATCGATTTTGACAGATTTGTTTGTTTCTGGGTCACAATGCACCAGAATGTATAAGAAATGTGTTTACTTTTTTCTAAGTAAAACCTTCCACCTTAAAGCTTTTCAAAGTTATTTTAAACGTTTTCTCATCAAAGTTTGCCATCAAACTAAGAGTATATTGTGCGAATGTTGTGTGATTATTTACTTTACTGAGCGATGAGTGATCTCAGACAGGGCGGCGGATGTTTCATTGTTCTCTGTCCATCCGGAAAGCTTCATCTGGCTTTTGTGGGAGAAACTCGGAGTGATAAATGTGTCATTGTGACCTCAGAGTAACAAAAGAGGAGACGGTCAGCGTCCAGAACAATGTCAGATGTCCAGCAGATACGGCAGCACAACAGAGCGTCTGTCTGGGAAAAGCATAAATCAGCTCTCTTTTATACATTTAACAATGAAATGAAGAGCAAATGGAGACGTAAAGTCAATGCAACGTCAAAATAGAGCCTATATATTACCTTAATTCCTCCTGCTGGTCTTATTGTGAATAAAAGATCGGTACATGGCTCACTTTTTTAGCCACCTGGATTAAAAATAAAACAAAAAATTACATTAAAGGGCACCTATTGTGCAAAAATCACAGTTAAGAGGCACTTGTGCTCTTAGTATGGTGTTCGGGGGCCCCTAGGCTGCCCGCAGGCCAACTTTGGAGCCCCTCGGACCCCCAGGGGGCGATCCGGGGCCCATGACACGTGCAACTTATTCCATTCATTTTTTAGGTGTTTCAAGGACAGTGTCTGATCGGCCCCAAATTGACATATATGTTGCGTCACGGGCCCCCGACGCAAGTTCCACAGACATAACGGCTTATTTGCTCAAAAAAAAAAACAATGACCGCGAACCACCTATAGACTGGTCCTATGGACACCTAGAGGGCCCCGAAAATTGGCATGGGGGTCGTGTAGGGGCCCCTGACACGGGACTCAGGGGAGCCACAGATAGCTTCTACGTGAAGTGTTTCGCTGACATGGTCCCCAAACTGACATATATGTTGCGTCACGGGGCCCCGGGGCCGCCACCAAAGTTCTGCGGTAGCACGGGCTAATTTGCTAAAAAAAGCCCCCCATGACCACCTATGGAATTCCATTGAATAAGTTGCAGGTGGGACAAGGACGTACAGGGGAGTCAAAAGGTTGCAGGACCCCCAAATTTGGCACAGAGTACCGCCATCGGTTCCCCAGCCAGGTCCCTAAGTTCTGTTGCCCTAGCTGCTTACTGAGCCTTTTATGCCTGGCCAACAAAAACACCCTCTTAGGCCTCATCCTATAGAGCTCTATGTGAGATAGAGGGACATACAAATAATCCATAAAAATTGTCAGGGTGTCCCTCGAGCTAGCCCTCTTGGTAGGCCACCGAGGACCTTGTGACGCAACTCTGTACCAAATCTGGGGTCCCTGGGGCCTTCTGTGGCCGAAGGGAGGCTGCTGACATGTGTAACTTATCCCATTCATTTTAATTGGTGGTCCGTGGACGCCCGGCGGAATGGCCACGTGTTCCCAAATGGCTCCAAATTAAAATGGGCTGACTGGCAGGGGCCCCTCAAAAGATCTGCAAAGTTTGGGGCCCACAGGTCCTTTGCAAGTGCTTAATTGGCGGGGCGAAGGAGAGGCGGATTGAATAGTTTCCTCTGAATATTTATTTCAGATTTTTTTCAAGTGCTTCCCCTGCACCGAGGGGTACGAAATTTGAATAGGTGGTGCATGGGGCCTTGACAAAACTGTAGTCGAAGCCCCCACCGTTTTGTGCCAAAATAAAGGTCCCTTTGACCGCTTAAACAAAAAGGTCCCACAGGCAACTTATTTGAGTGGGCCCAGATAGCAGTTCCTGGACAGTGTTTTTTTAGGCAACAGAAGTCTTTTGGTGAGCTCTGACATGGAAAAAAAATGCTGGATGGGGCCTCTTGACCCGTCTACTCCCCCTAATGAACCCCAAAATCGTTTCTGCTGTGAATGGTGACCCTTTACAGAGATGTCCACGGACAGCCTACCTAGGCCTGTTTAAATAAGCTACAGGTGGAAAGCTTTTTCTTGATCCATGTGCTAGAGCCACAAAACCTCAAAAAAGTGCCAAAGAAACCTATTGAGGTGGATATGCATGCCCGTCTGGGCCATTTCCAGGTGTCGAAACGTTGAAATTCCACTGTCCACGAACAGCCTATTTCATACAATAGTATATATTGTACGTAGGATGTCCATATCTCAGCTTCTGGACACAATAGAGAGCCCAAACCTGCGTTTCTGTGCTAGTCTGGACACGCTCTGTCTAGGGTGCGAATTTGAAGAAGATTGGAAAAACTTGAAAATTTGCCCCAAAAAAACCCCAAGGGGTACCCCTTATAGATTTTTTGGGTCAAATTTTCGACTTTCTCCAATCTTCTTCAAATTCACAGCATGGAAGGGGCATGCCCAGACTAGAACAGGAACGCAGGTTTCAGCTTGCTAGGCCTTGTAGAAGCTGAGATCTGGACATCCCACCGGCAATCTAGCAATCTATTCCATTCGTTAAAATAGGTGGTTGCTGGACAGTGGAATTTTGAGGTTTTACCAGCAGGGGGCAACCCAGGGGGAGGTGGGGATCTACATCCACAGGTTTGTTTGGGGATCTGTTGAGGTTTGATCACTTGGGTAGGTGGATCATGTAAAACATCCCACATGTAACTTATTTGACTGGGCCCAGATAGGCTGTTCGTTGACAGTGCTTTTTTAGGCCACAGAAGTCTTTTGGTGAGCTCTGACATGGAAAAACACTGTTGGGTGGGGCCTCCTGACCCCTCTGCTCCTCCTAATGAACCCCCAAAATCGTTACTGCTGTGAATGGTGCCCTTTTAGCAGGGGTCTCCACAGCCAGCCTACCTAGGCCTGTTCAAATAAGCTACAGGTGAGATGCTTTTTCTTGATCCATCTGCTAGAGCCACAAAACCTCAAAAAAGTGCCAAAGAAACCTATTGAGGTGGATATGCAAGCCCCCTGGGCCATTTCCAGGTGTCGAAACGTTGAAATTCCACTGCCCACGAACAGCCTATTTCATACATTGGGATAGATTGTCTGTGGGATGTCCATATCTCAGCTTCTGGACACAGTAGAGAGCCCAAACCTGCGTTTCTGTGCTAGTCTGGACACACTCTGTCTAGGGTGCGAATTTGAAGAAGATTGGAAAAACTTGAAAATTTATAGATTTTTTGGGTCAAATTTTTGACTTATTCCAATCTTCCTCAAATTCACAGCATGGACAGGGCATGCCCAGACTAGAACAGGAACGCAGGTTTCAGCTTGCTAGGCCTTGTAGAAGCTGAGATCTGGACATCCCACCTGCAATCTAGCAATCTATTGCATTCATTAAAATAGGTGATTGTTGAACAGTGGAATTTTGAGGTTTTACCAGCAGGGGGCAACTCAGGGGGAGTTGGGGATTCACTTCCAAAGGTTTGTTTGGGATCTGTTGAGGTTTGACCACTTGGGTGGAAGAATTAAGTAAAACATCACACTTGTAACTTATTTGACTGGGCCCAGGTAGGCTCTCTGTGGACAGTGCTTCTTTAGGCCACAGAAGTTGTTTGGTTAGATCTGATGGGGGGAAATGCTGGGCAAGGATTCCTGACCCATCTGCTCCCCTTTATGTACTCCAAAATTGTTCTTGCTGGGAATGGTGACCCTTTACAGGAGGGTCCACGGACAGCCTATCTAGGCCTGTTCAACTAAGTTACAGGTGGGATGTGATCTTGATCCATCTGCTAGAGCAGGAAAACCTCAAAAAAGTGCCAAAAAACCTATTGAGGTGGATATGCAAGCCCCCCTGGACCATCTCCAGGTGTCGAAAGGTTGAAATTCCATTGCCCACATATAGCCTATTTCATACAGTGGGATAGATTGTACGTAGGATGTCCAGATCTCAGCTTCTAGACACAGTAGAGAGCCCAAACCTGCGTTTCTGTGCTAGTCTGGACACGCTCTGTCTAGGGTGCGAATTTGAAGAAGATTGGAAAAACTTGAAAATTTGACCCAAAAAAACTCCAAGGGGGTACCCCTTATAGATTTTTTGGGTCAAATTTTTGACTTATTCCAATCTTCCTCAAATTCACAGCATGGACAGGGCATGCCCAGACTAGAACAGGAACGCAGGTTTCAGCTTGCTAGGCCTTGTAGAAGCTGAGATCTGGACATCCCACCTGCAATCTAGCAATCTATTCCATTCATTAAAATAGGTGGTTGCTGGACAGTGGAATTTTGAGGTTTTTCCAGCAGGGGGCAACCCAGGGGGAGGTGGGGACCCACCTCCAAAGGTTTGTTTGGGGATCTGTTGAGGTTTGATCACTTGGGTAGGTGGATCATGTAAAACATCCCACATGTAACTTATTTGAGTGGGTCCAAATAGGCTGTTCGTGGACAGTGCTTTTTTAGGCTACAGAAGTCTTTTCCTGCATTCTAACGAGGACAAAACTACTGGACAGATAAGCCCCGGGTGGCCTGGTACTATATCATGTTAAGAAATATGAATGTCAGTGCTTAAATTAACAAAAAAAGGCTGCCACTGTTGATGCATTTTAACCAAAATCCAACATAATCAGAGGTAGGAATATTGGCTAAATAGCAAAGTTGTGGCCTCTTTGGACCTCACTGAGGACCATAGCATCTTCAGAAAATGCACATCCCACTTGTAGCTTATTCAGTGGACCTTAAATAGGCTGTCTGCAGATGGGATGTCCACAGACAGCCTAATAAGCTACAGGTGGGATGTCCACAGACAGCCTAATAAGCAGCATGATAAGCTAAAGGCGGGATGCCCACAGACTTATTGAATAAGTTACAACTGCATTGTTCCTGGCAACTTTGGCGTTCTGAGGGCTTGAGGGGTCGATAGTGGCCACATTGGCATCCAGGGGCACTTGTAGGTTGTTACTTGGCATTTAGGTGTTCAGGGGGACAGATAAGTCGTTCCCGGCCACTTAGGTGTTCAGGGAGACAGATAAGCTGTTCGTGGCCACAGAAGTGTTCAGGGGGACATATGGGTCATTCCCGGCCATTTAGGTGTTCAGGGGGACACATAGGCTGTTTGTGGCCACATATATGTTCAGGGGGACAGATAGGTCGTTCCCGGACACATAGGTGTTCAGGGGGACACATAGGCTGTTCGTGGCCACATAGGTGTTCAGGGGGACAGGTAGGCTGTTCGTGCCCATTTGGTGTTCAGGGGGACAGATAGGTAATTCCCGGCCACATAGGTGTTCAGGGGGACGAACAGAATGGGAAAAAAAAACTTTTTCGACGGCGTTCCGTGCGGCCACCGGGGGAGCTAGGGTGGCGGCGTCACCTCTGAGTGGGTCGGGGGGCCCTCCCCTAGGGGCCTGCGCAGTCGTCGTGGCCAAGAAAAATCGTTTAGGGGGCGGCGTGCAGCATCCAGGAACAGCCGTCCGCCAACCCCCTATTAAGCGCCCCGTGGGACCCAGCCCTCAGGCGGCGCCCTTAGGCAGAATAGAACAAAACATAGCTGTCAATTACTTCAGTCTAAGATTTCAAGTACTTGGAGAAACATAGCAATGTGAATAATGATATTAACAACAACAACAAAAAAAAATTTAATAAAATAAATAAAAATGTATATATACACAAGACATCATCTCTTTGGTCCATTGAATAAAGGTCCATTGACGCAGAGAAACAGGAGTCTTCTGGGGCGATTCTAATTAATGCCACAAGTGGTTCCGGCCTGCAGAAACACTTTGATTGACATTCTCCCTTTGTACGTGTCATCAGAGGGTGAAAGCCCCGCCCACTAGTGATCATCTCTCCCTCATTAGCATAGGATGTTAGTCTTGTTTTTGAATCTGCCACTATGCTGACACACAGGCATTTGTAGCTCCGCCCTCTTTTGAAAAGAGCACAATCTCATTTGAATTTAAAGTGACAGTCGCAAAAGCGCTAAGAGTAGGATCAAAGCCTGAAAGGGTCAGTTTCAAAGAGTTATAAACATTATTTGTGTGGTATTTGAGCTGAAGCTTCACGCACGCACTCTGAGGGATATCAGCGACTTATTTGACATCTTGTAAAAAGGGGCATAATAGGTCACCTTTAAATATAAATAAATAAAAAAAAATCACAATGATCTGACATATCGTAAAAAAATTAAATAAATAAAGATTACAAGTTAATTACTCTACTATAAAAATACGAAACTAAAAAATATCTAAATAAACTTGACATCATCTGCCTCTTCAGCTTGAACACCTTATATATGAAATGCATGATAGAAATAATTTTATGCTTTAATTATGCATCAGAATATGGCAGTTTAACTGGGGAGAAATACTTCACTCACTGGAAATGTACACCTCGCTAGTACCTTTTTGGACCCTCTTTTGCCTTCAGAACTGCCTTAATCCTTCATGGCAGAGATTGATCAAGCTACTAGAAATATTTCTCAGAGATTTTACTCCATATTGACATGATAGCATCACACAGTTGCTGCAGATTTGTCGGCTGCACATCCATGATGTGAATCTCCCGTTCCACCACATCCCAAAGGTGCTCTATTGGATTGAGATCTGATGACTGTGGAGGCCATTTGAGTACAGTAAAGTCATTGTCATGTTCAAGAAACCAGTCTAAGATGATTTGTGCTTAATGACATGGTGCGTTATCCTGCTGGAAGCAGCCATCAGAAGATGGAAACACTGTGCTCATAAAGGAATGGACATGGTTAGCAACAATACTCAGGTAAGCTGTGGCGTTGACACCATACTCATTTGGTACTAATAGACCCAAAACCTATAATTCCTCTTTACTTGAGTTTAATAAAAAGATTTATTGAATGCATTATGAATAATAAAGGCTTCCAGTAATGTCTTGCAAAAAATGAAATCAAGAGACCTTAATATGAACTCTGATATTACATTCTCAAAAGACCAAATAATGAGATGCAATGTTCATTTATGTGTTTGAGTGTTTTTATTTCTCCAATAGACAAATCTTACATTTAAATTAGACAAAGGCAAGGAATGCAAAGAGTATTAAGTCTGTTTCTGAGTGATAAAGCCTTTCTCTGGCCAGATGCGCAGAGGGGAGAAACAGAAACACACACAAACAATAATATCCTGCGGTCTTGACCTTGAAGCGCCGCTGAACGTCTTTCTCCAATAAACTCTAACACACACACATAAAAAAAACACACACACAGACACCTCATTTCATCTCCCGACGACAGACAAACAATTAACTGTTGCATGTGGAGACAATGCAAACAGCCAATTAGCAAATCTCAATTATTCAGCCGCTCCAAACATGCTGAAGATAAAGCGACTGCGAGAAGAAGAATGGAGGTTCATTAGCAACCAGTTAATGAGAACTAATTAAAGACAGCGATGGGGTCACGCATCTAAACAAAAAACCACTCCAAATGAGAATTGTTCAGCACATCCAGATGGAAATGATATCGAGACGTGAAATATGTGTATTAAACAGATATTAAATTAGCACGTTTACACTAAACCCGGTCTCATTGTCACTGCACATCTTTGAAACAAAGGGCTCATTCATTAGTTCACATCATGCATCAGAGGCTTTAATGCTTTACCAATTAAATAACTGCATATACTTGCTAAATCATTCGATTTTGCTGGAAATCACCTAAAAACACACAAAAACACACGCATTTAGAGCAAACCCTGTCTAATTGCTAGTCATCACACATCGCTCAAACATTGGGTTCATGAATTATTCCCCATCATTCATCACCCTGAGGCATTAATTGCATGCAGATTAAATAATTGCATTTAAGTAATATCAGGCAGAAGATGAAATTTCATGAGCGGAAAGATTTTTGACAGGTGTCGGATCGCTAGAGGATATTTCGTTTTCCCCAGCATCCTTCAAACCCACGGCATAAAATGTCAATCACGTTGAGCGGTAAAGGTCACACGCCAACATAGCGGAGGCCACACGACAGAGAAAAATAAATGCAGGGAGACAAGAATGAAGCATGATAGGGGAAAAGACCAGGGCTAAGCTTCAAACTGCATAACATTTTTGCAGCACGCAGTATGTTTACTGTATTTGTATGCATGAAACACCTGCAGAGAAGATGCTGCGCACACTACAGCGGGCGGCAATGAACGTCAGATTCAATATGGCTTCATCTGCAGACTGATGGATGATGATGATGGTGAAGGCACTGCAGGAAAACATCAACATCATTCAAGCAGAAAACACACAGATTCAGTGGCATTAACCAAACAGCTGAAAACATTCACAAGCAAAACCACAGCAACCACCTGAAATACAGTAACCCAAGTTATTGTGAATACTCTAGCTAGCAATAACATATAACTCGCTACCAAATATCTAAAATATCTATAAAAAACAACCCAGAGACTATCTAAAATACCCCACATTATAGAACACCAAAACAACCACCAAAAAACTGTACCCACAACCTAAAATACCCAAACAATTACATAAAACACACAAGGCACAATATAGAACACCCTAACAACACCGTGAGTACAATAACAACAACTTAAAACACACTAGCAACCTCCTAAACACTGTAAATACCACACACAAAAAACAACCTAAAATAACATAACCACTACCCCATTACAACAACCTAAAACACCCTAGCAACCACATAAACACAACAACTTAAAATACCATGACAACCATATTAAATACCCAAGACTGAGATAAAACACCCTGGCAACTACCCTAGAATCAAAACAACAAATAAAACACACTAGCAACCACCTAAAGACTGTACCAACAATGAAAAATACAGTAAAACAACCATATAAAATAACCACGTCAGAACAAATACCCCATAATAACAAACTAAAACACACTAGCAATCACTTAAACACTGTACCACCAACCTAAAATACACTAACAATTATATAAAATACCTAAGGCACATAATAGAACACCGTAGCAACAACCAAGTGCCATAATAAGAACTTTGACATCCTAGCAACCAATTAAACACTATACTAACAACCTAAAATACTATAATAATCACATAAAACACATAAGACTGAGATAGAACACCCTAGCAACTAGCTAAGAAGGATAAGAACAAATATAACACACTAGCAGCCACCTAAAGACTGTACCAACAATGGAGAATACAATAAAACAACCATGTAAAATAATCAAGACAGAACACCCTAGCAAATACCAAATAGCAACAACCCAAAACACCCTAGCAACCAATTAAACACAGTTACAACAACCTAAAATACCATAGCGATCACATAAAATACCTAAGACTGATATAGAATACCCTAGCAACTAGCTAAAAAAAAGATAAGAACAAATAAAACACACTAGCAACCACCTAAACATTGTACCAACAATGAAAAATACCATAACAACCACATCAAATTTCCATCTCCAAAATGGATCCCCATAGCAACAGTCTATAAATTATAACAACAAAGAAAACACAAAAACAACCCGCTAAACATTGTGCAAAAAATGTAAAATAACCTAACAATGACTTGAAATAACCATCACCAAGACAAAACACCCTAGCAAATACCACATTACAACAACCTAACACACCCTAGCAACCACATAAACACAACAGCTTAAAATACCATAACAACCACATTAAATAACTAGACAGAACACCCTAGCAACTACCCAAGAAACATAAAAATAAAACACACTAGCAACCACCTAAACTGTGTGCCAACAACCTAAAACACCCTAGCAACCACATAAACACTGTAACAACAATTTAAAATACCCTAACAACAACATAAAATACCCACGACCAAGATTGAACACCAAAGCAATTACACCAACCGAAAACAAAACATTTGGAACCAAATAAACACTGTACCAACAACCTAAAATACCCTAACAACCACATAACATACCCAATACCAAGGTAGAACACCCTAGCAACTACATAAAGACCAAGCAACCATATAAATACTGTACCAAAAAACCATATATAACACCCAGGACCAAGATTGAACACCAAAGCAACTACACCATATAACCTAACAAAAACTATTTATAAACTAAAACATGAATCAACAACCTGAAATAACCTTACAACCACATAAAATAACCACAACCACCCTAGCAACCACCTAGACACAATGAAAGCAATCTGAATCTCCATACCAACCAACTAAATTACCCAAGAGCAAAACTGATCACAATATCAACCACAAGAATACCCTATAAAAAACCTACAGCATGCTAGCAACAACCTAAAATACCCAAGTCAAACACGGAATACCCTAGCAACCACCGAGATCATTGATTATCAACATAAATACATCAGCAGAATATAATACTACGCTGCCTTCTCCATTCCATTACAGTAGTGACGGATAAAATGTCTTACACACTTCACTGAGCTGCAAACTCTATTAAAAAAGCAACTTTACAAAGACACGAGTGCACAGGGAGTGTCACATGGACAGGCGTTATTCCTCTGGGCCCTGTGGAAGCGAACATTAACTCGGCCTCCTGCATTAAAACACAACCAGCGCTTTACAGCTCACTTCACCAGAACATCCCGAGAGATCCAGCACACTTCTCTCTGCTCAGCCAGATCTACAGGCCGGAACATCACAGAGAGTCCAGGCTGGATCTAATGACTTTTGACTAGAACACCTTAGCAACCATCCGAGCACCCTGGCAACCATCTAAGAACACCCAAGAACAACACAAACCACTTTAGAATATGACAATAACTTAAGAACACCCTAGCAACCACATACATACCATAACAACTAATAAACACCCTAGCAACCACCTACCACCCCATAAGCACACCCAAGAGCAACACTCTAGAATGTCCTAACAATGACCTAACACCCTAGCAACCACATAAACATCCTAGCAACTACTAAACACCCTAGCAACCACCTACAACCTCATAACTACACCCAAGAACAACACACATAACTCTAAAATGTCCTAACAATTGTCTAAGAACACTTTAGCAACTACCTAAACACCCTAGCAACCACAAGGTGCCACCCGAGTACACTATCAACCATCTAAGCACACCCAACAACAACACATATCACTCTAAATTGTACTTACAACAACCTAAGAGCACCCTAGCAACTATTAACCACCCTATCAACTAAACAAACACCCTAGCAACCACAAATAACATGTTAGCAGCCACCTGAGTACACTATCAACCATCTAACAATACATATCACTCTAGAACGTCCTAACAATAACCTAAGAACACCCTAGCAATTACATCAACACCCTAGCAACTATTAAAAATCCTAGCAACTACCTAAACACCCTAGCAAACACCTAAACAGCCTAGCAGCCACCTGAGTACACTAGCAACCATCTAAGCACACCCAAGAACAACACATATCACTCAAGAACGTCCTCACAATGACCTAAGAACACCCTAGCAAACACATCAACACCCTAGCAACTACTAAACACCCTAGAAACCACTTATACCACCCTGGCAGCTTAATGAAGACCCAAGCAACCATCTCACAAGCACTCACAAGAACAATAAATATCACTCTAGAATGTCCTAATGATAATCCAAGAACACCCTAGCAACCACATAACACCCTAGCAACTATTAAACAACCTAACAACTACCTAAAAACCCTAGCAACCACCTATAACATGCTGGTAGCCAACTGAGTACACTATTAACCATCTAAGCAAACCCAAGAACAACACATAACACTCTAAAACGCCCACACAATAGTCTAAGAACACCCTAACAACCACATCAACACCCTAGCAACTATTAAAAATCCTAGCAACTACCTAAACAGCCTAGCAGCCACCTGAGTACACTATTAACCATCTAAGCAAAGCCAAGAACAACACATAACACTCAAAAACGCCCACCCAATAGACTAAGAACACCCTAACAACCACATCAACATCCTAGCAACTATTAAACAGCCTAGCAACTACTTAAAAACCCTAGCAACCACCTACAACACGCTAGCAGCCACCCGAGAACACCATTAACTATCTAAGGGCATAATTTAACTATCAAAAGGGCATCATTTGGTGATACATATGCTGAATAACTTGGCAGTTCATTCCGCTGTGGCGACCCCTGATAAATAAGGGACTAAGCCTAATGAAAGTGAATGAATAAATACTGTTGTGTATTCAAGGTGAAGTACGGCTTCCAGCAGTTTTCCATAAGATGAACTCTTTATATCAACACAATTTGCATCAAGGAGTTTCAATAAGAGCAGAAGACAGCTCTGATATGGAGTTAGATGATAACTGAGGGATCCGTTACGGCTCTTGAGCGATGAAAAAGCAACACGTGAACAATAAAACATCTCTTGAATCACATGCTATCATCACAGCAATGCCGGAGCCTGAAGCAGCGAGAGCAGTCCACGAGAGCGATTGAGTTAAAGCACAATAATTACGTTACACAGACGTCCATTTGTCACACACTTCCTCCTCAGCGTTAATAGACTGCAGTGTGTGTTTGGCCCGGGGCTCCAGGGGCCACATGTTTCTACGTTTAAATGACATTCGGCCACAGCTGCGGATCAGCTGCACTGTACACTCATGAACACACACACACTTCAGACATCTTTAGTATCTTCTGAACACACACTCAACAATAAGACCCATATAGTAATCTGATATATGGCAAAATACGGCTGAAGTCAAAATTATTCGGCCTCCTGTGAATCTCTTCCAATATTTCTCAAATGATGTTGAACAGATTCAGGAAATTTTCACAGTATTTCCTATAATATTTTTCTCCTGGAGAAAGTCTTTTTTGTTTTATTTTGGCTAGAATAAAAGCAGTTTTAATTTTTTAAAGACCCTTTTAAGGTCAATGTTTACACACACTCACATACAAATTCACAAACATATATACAGTGCATCTGGAAAGTATTGATGGCGCTTCACTTTTCTCACGTTTTTATGGTACAGCCTTATTCCAAAATGAATGTAATTCATTGATTTCCTCAACATTCTACACACAATCACCAATAATGACAATGTGAACAAAGAGTTTTTGAAATTGTTGCAAATTTATTACAAATAAAAAAACCTGAATAATCAGATGTACATCAGTATTCACAGCCTTTGCTCAATACTGTGTTAATGCAACTTTGGCAGCGATTACAGCCGCAAGTCTTTTTGAATATGATGCCACAAGCTTGGCACACCTGTCTTTGGGAATTTTTGCCCATTCCTCAATGCAGTACCTCTCAAGCTCTATCATGTTGGATGGGAAGCGACGGTGTAGAGCCATTTTCAGATCTCTCCTGTTCAATAGGATTAAGTTCTGGGCTCTGGCTGGGCCACTCAAAAATATTTTGATATTTTGGCGGTGTGCTTTGTGTCATTGTCCTGCTGAAAGATAAACCGTCGCCCCAGTCTGAGGTCAAGAGCACTCTGAAGCAGGTCTTCATTCAGGATGTCTCTGTACATCTCTGCATTCATCTTTCCCTCTATCCTGACTAGTCTTCCAGGTCCTGCTGCTGAGAAACATCCCCACAGCATGATGCCAACACCACCATGCTTCACTGTAAGGATGCTATTAGCCTGGTGATGAGCGCTGCCTGCTTTTCTCCAAACGTAGCGCCTGACATTCACTCCAAAGAGTTCAATTTGAGTCTCATCAGACCAGAGAGTTTAGTTTCTGATGGTCTGAGAGTCCTTTGCCTTTTGGCAAAATCCTGGCGTGGAGTGTCTTCCGTCTGGCCACTCCACCATACAGGCCTGATTGGTGGATTGCTGCACAGATGGTCCTTCTGTAAGGTTCTCCTCTCTCCACAGAAGAACGCTGGAGCTCAGACAGAGTGACCATCGGGTTATTGATCACCTCCCTGACTAAGACCCTTCTCCCCCGATCACTCAGCTTAAATGGCCGGCCAGCTCTAGGAAGAGTCCTAGTGGTTAAACATCTTCCACTTACGGATGATGGAGGCCGCTGTGCTTATTGGAGATTTCAGAGCAGCAGAAATGTTTCTGTAACCTTCCCCAGCCTTGTGCCTCCAGACAATCGGAGGTCTACAGACAATTCCTTTGTCTTCATGCTTGGTTTGTGCTTTGACATGCACTGTCGACCCTGGGCCCTTATATAGACAGGTGTATGCCTTTTCAGATCATGTCCAATCAGCTGAATATACCACAGGTGAACTCCAATGAAGGTGCTGAAACATCTCAGGAATGATCAGCGGAAACAGAATGGACCTGAGCTCACTGTAGAGCTTCACACTTGTGAATACTGATGTACATCTGATTATTCAGCTTTTTTATTTTTAATAAATTTGCAACAATTTCTAAAACTCTTTGTTCACATTGTCATAATGGGGTATTGTGTGTAGAAAGTTGAGGAAATAAATGAATTTAATTTATTTTGGAATAAGGCTGTAACATAAAAAATGCTCTATGAATACTTTCTGGATGCACTGTAGTCACACACTCAAACACACACACACACACAAACACACATACACACACACACACACACACACAAATTCATGTACACACATACACATTCACAAACATGCATAGAGACACACACACACTCATGCACACACATGTATACTCACATACACGAAACATATACAACACACACACACACACCTCCTCCTCTGTTTCTGACAGCGCTCCATCAAGCCCATTCGGCCTCCCGCTCTCTGTGTTTCCATAGAAACGGCAGCCTGTGGAAAAGTACAAGGGAAAGATGGAGTGAAAGAGAAGAGCAAAGACAAACAGTTGATGGAGCGACTGTGATATTAGAGTGACGAAAACACAATGAAGACACACAAAAAGCTTCACTGAGAGCCTGACACACGAGCGGAGGACTGAATAACACTGCTGATCTCATCCTAAACTAAAACATTATCACAGTACTTTCAAATACACAACGAACATACCTTATTCTGCAGGAGAGAGAAAACCTGAGGCCTCATTGGATTCACGTGGTACAGCATCAGAAGTACACAACAACATGCTGTTGACCAGTGTTTCCCACCCCTGTTCCTGAAGACACACCAACAGTACACATTGTTAATATCTCTCTCATCTGACCCTTGACATTCTGGTTTTGGAGCCTCTTCTTATGTTCTGATGAGTTGATTTAGGTGTATTTGATTAGGGAGAGGTTGAAAATGTGTGCTTTTGGTGTGCCTTCAGGAACAGGGTGGGGAAACGCTGATGTAGACTACAAAACTCCAGTTGTTGCCTCAATTTTATTGTGGAAGTAAAATAAAAATTGTCCAAGAAAATTTCAATTTTATATTAGAAAACATTTCAAATATTGTTTTCAGATGTTCGCAGTCTGGTAAATGTTAGTCAGGTTGTATTAAGAGTGCAAGGGCGTTTTGTTGAATGTAAAAAAAAATCTGATCTTTGCTATGAGTTTATAAGTGTACAATCACATTCACTGTCTTGCATGCACTGCTTCCATATGGTTTAACATAAGAAGCACACAAAAAGATGCTGTTGATCAGTGTTTCCCAGCCCTGTTCCTGAAGACACACCAACAGTACACATTTTGGATGTCTCCCTTATCTGACACATGAACTTCAGCTTTTGGAGTCTCTTCTTATGTTCTTATGAGTTGATTCAGGTGTACTTGATTAGGGAGAGGTTGAAAATGAGTACTGGTGGTGTGCCTTCAGGAACAGGGTTGGGAAACACTGCTGTAGACTACAAGACTCTAGTTGTTGAAGCGATTTCAAAGTGTGGATGTGGATAAAGGAAACTAGGCTGTTCGTGGAAATGTTTACATGGAAATAAGTTGCCAGATGACGCATAGTTGGTGCGAGGATCATACTCAATATTTGGACGCCACAAACAACTTAATCTAATGACTACTTGTCACTATTACTAAAACGCAGGTAAGGCGGCCAAATCTGCCCTAGGCTCCGAACGGGTGCCAAAGATCTTCGTGGGTCACTCCTGAAGCCCCCCCCCGGGTGCCCCCAAGTGCCTAGTCAACCCCCTAACCACCATTTTGTCCACAAAGTGCCTAAATGTCTCCCTGACTGCCTATTAACACCCCCTCACCTTCCTCATCGCCCGAAGAGTGCCTATTGATACCCCTGACCACCTATTCATCACCCTCCTCTTCCTCACTGTCCGCTGACTTCCTATTGATCCCCCTGACTGCCTATTGTCCACAAAGTGCTTGTTCACCCCCCTGACTGACTAATCTTCATCCTCCTCCTCCTCATTGTCCGCAGAGTGCCTATTGATCCCCCTGACTGCCTATTCCTCAACTTCCTCTTCCTCATTGTCCACTGAGTGCCTATTGATCCCCCTGGCTGCCTATTGTCCGCAGAGTGCATATTGTTCCCCTGACTGCCTATTGTGCAAAATCTGACCTTTGACCCCAAATATTCTCGTTGATCCCCGACTGCCTGTTTTATGCCCTCTTCTTCCTCATTGTCCGCAGGGTGCCTTTACTGACCCTAAACACCTATTTTTCATCATCGTGCACAAAGTGACCGTCGTGCCCCGGGAACTGCCTGGACATGCTCCCCAGGTGCCCTTTGTGCTACCGATCACTCGTTTTTGGTCACAGGGAAATTTTTCCAGGATGCCATAGAAAGGCTGCAGAAGTGTTCTCGGTCCCCAGAGAGTAGCGAAACCTCAAGTCTGGGGCTGAACAGTCCCTTAGGGGCCAAATGACTGGACATCCAACCTGCAACTTATACCATTAATTTTCATAGGTGTTTCGTGGACAGCACCCGATTGGCTAATGGGCTAATTTGCCCAAAAAAGCCCTGCATGACCGCAAACCACCTATGGAGTTTACATTGAATAAGTTGCAGGTGAGACAAGGCCGTACAGGGGGTCAAAAGGTTGCAGGACCCCCAAATTTGGCACAGAGTACCGCCGCCGGCTCCCCAGCCAGGTCCCCAAGTTCCGTGGCGCTAGCTGCTTTCTTAATCTTTTAGGCCTGGCCAACTAAACCAACCTCTTAGACCTCATCCCATAGAGATCTATGTGAGGCAGAGGGACATACGAATAATCCATAAAAATTTTCAGGGTGTCCCCCAAGCTACCCCTCTTGGTGTACAACAGAGGGCTTTGTGTTCGTACGTGGGATGTGCGTATCCACGACAGAGCTCACCAAAAGACTTCTGTGGCCTACAAAAACACTGTGCACGAACAGCCTATCTGGGCCCACTCAAATAAGGTACATGTGGCATGTTTTACATGATCCACCAACCCCAGTAGTCAAACCTCAACAGATCCCCAAACAAACCTATTGAGGTGGATATGCAAGCCCCCCTGGGCTACCTCCAGGTGTCGAATAGTAGTAACTCTACTGTCTACGAACAGCCTATTTCATACAATGGGATAGATTGTACATGGGACGTCCAGATCTCAGCTTCTGGACACAGTAGAGAGCCCAAACCTGCGTTTCTGTTCTAGTCTGGACACGCTCTGTCTAGGGTGTAAATTTGGGGAAGTTTGGAAAAACTTGAAAATTTGACCCAAAAAAACTCCAAGGGGTACCCCTTATAGATTTTTTGGGTCAAATTTAATCTATTCCATTCATTAAAATAGGTGGTTGCTGGACAGAGGAATTTTGAGGTTTTACCAACAGGGGACAAGTCAGGGGGAGGTGGGGATCCACCTCTAAAGGTTTGTTTGGGGATCTGTTGAGGTTTGACCACTTGGGTGAAAGAATTAAATAAAACATCCCACTTGTAACTTATTTGACTGGACCTGGGTAGGCTGTCTGTGGACAGTGCTTTTTTAGGCCACAGAAGTTGTTTGGTGAGATCTGATGGGGGAAAAAATGCTGGGCAAGGATTCCTGACCCCTCTGCTCCCCTTTATGTACTCCCAAATCGTTCCTGCTGTAAATGGTGATCATTTACAGGAGTGTCCATGGACAGCCTACCTAGGCCTGTTCAAATAAGCTACAGGTGGGATGTTTTTTCCTGATCCATCTGCTAGAGTTGGAAAACCTCAAAAAAGTGCCGAAAAACCTATTGAGGTGGATATGCAAGCCCCTCTGGGCCATTTCCAGGTGTCAAAACATTGAAATTCCACTGCCCACGAACAGCCTATTTCATACATTGGGATAGATTGTACGTAGGATGTCCAGATCTCAGCTTCTGGACACAGTAGAGAGCCCAAACCTGCGTTTCTGTGCTAGTCTGGACACGCTCTGTCTAAGGTGTGAATTTGGAGAAGTTTGGAGAAACTTGAAAATTTGACCCAAAAAAACTCCAAGGGGTACGTACCCCTTATAGATTTTTTGGGTCAAATTTTCGACTTATTCCAATCTTCCTCAAATTCACAGCATGGACAGGGCATGCCCAGACTAGAACAGGAAGGCAGGTTTCAGCTTGCTAGGCCTTGTACAAGCTGAGATCTGGACATCCCACCTGCAATCTAGCAATCTATTCCATTCATTAAAATAGGTGGTTGCTGGACAGTGGAATTTTGGGGTTTTACCAGCAGGGGGCAACCCAGGGGGAGGTGGGGACCCACATCCAAAGGTTTGTTTGGGGATCTGTTGAGGTTTGACCACTTGGGTGGAAGAATTAAGTAAAACTACCCACGTGTAACTTATTTGACTGGGCCCAGGTAAGCTCTCTGTGGACAGTGCTTTTTTAGGCCAGAGAAGCTATTTGGTGAGCCCTGACGTGGAAAATACTGCTGGATGGGATCTCCTGACCCCTCTGCTCCCCCTAATGAGCCCCCAAAATTGTTCCTACTGGGAATGGTGACCCTTTACAGGAGTGTCCACGGACAGCCTACCTCGGCCTGTTCAAAATAAGCTACAGGTGTGATGTTTTTTCTTAATCCATTTGCTAGAGCTGGAAAACCTCAAAAAAGTGCTGAAAAACCTATTGAGGTGGATATGCAAGCCCCCCTGGGCCATTTCCAGGTGTCAAAATGTTGAAATTCCATTGTCCACGAACAGCCTATTTCATACATTGGGATAGATTGTCTTTGGGATGTCTATATCTCAGCTTCTGGGCACAGTAGAGAGCCCAAACCTGCGTTTCTGTGCTAGTCTGGACACGCTCTGTCTAGGGTGCGAATTTGAAGAAGATTGGAAAAACTTGAAAATTTGACCCAAAAAAACTCCAAGGGGTACCCCTTATAGATTTTTTGGGTCAAATTTTCGACTTTCTCCAATCTTCTTCAAATTCACAGCATGGAAGGGGCATGCCCAGACTAGAACAGGAACGCAGGTTTCAGCTTGCTAGGCCTTGTAGAAGCTGAGATCTGGACATCCCACCAGGAATCTAGCAATCTATTCCATTCATTAAAATAGGTGGTTGCTGGACAGTGGAGTTTTGAGGTTTTACCAGCAGGGGGCAACCCAGGGGGAGGTGGGGATCTACATCCACAGGTTTGTTTGGGGATCTGTTGAGGTTTGACCACTTGAGTGGAAGAATTAAGTAAAACATCCCACATGTAACTTATTTGACTGGGCCCGGGTAGGCTGTCTATGGACAGTGCTTTTTGGTGACCCTTCACAGAGGTGTCCGCGGACAGCCTACCTAACCCCTTCCACAGCGTCCAGAAGAGGATGCACTGAGGCGCTGTTTTTTCCACATGTCAATGTTTATGAATAGATTACACCAAAAAGGACAAGAGTAATCTTGAAAAACTCTACATCAGTTTAAAGCTACATCCCCAAAGCACCTATTGCAGCTAGTTGTTTTTCAATGGAAAGCTTATAAAGAATGTATTTGCAAAATCTGTGTAAGTTTTGCAGAAAACGCTTATTAGATATGGCGTGCATATCATGTAATAACAACACACACACACGCATTCATTGCTGTTCAACACAGTTTATTTTGAAAGGTAATATGTCCCATCAAACACATTTACTCCACCAACACAATAGTGTTGTTTTATGGATGGTTATTCATTTGTTTGTCACCGTTTCTGCCGGAAACCTATTGTTTACACTGTTTTACCATGGTACTTACACGCGAAAACAGAGTCTTCGGATTAAAAGACTAGTCGATGTCATAGCTTACAGTGTTACAGATAAAATAAGACCACAAACTAAATTAAAAAGTCCAAGTTATAGTTACTAAAACCTAAACAAAGCTGAGTATTTTACCGTCTGTATGTCTCTCATGCTGTGTTCACACCAGACGCGGAACGCGCGGATAAATCGCACTATTCGCGCGTAATAGCCACGTGAACATTTGAGGCTACTCGCTTCATTCTCGCGTCAAACCCCGCTTCATTCGATTGTCAAATCCGCTTCATTCGTGCATCAAATTCACTTCAGAACAGATGCGGATTCCCGTGATGGCCAAGGCTTCTGTCTGCCCGGTGACTCTAGCTTCGTAGCTAAATGGCTAACATGGATTTTATGAAGAAAATAACAGCGCTTATGTGCTTTATGAAGACTGAAAAACAGATACAATGCGTTTAGGGTCGTGTCTGAGTCCACTACATCCTTTCAGAGGTGCATCCAGCTCTGTGAGCTCATAAACTCCTCCAGAAACTAAACCTTGATGATGGAGGCTTTCAGCAGTGCCTCTTACTGAGCCAAGCCCAGTTTGATGAACTGTTGTCGGTGTCGGCTGGAGGATTTTCCCCCGGAACACTGACTACAGGAGATACATCACAATCACACCCCCACAAGAGCAAGCTCCTGATTGGTTAACGCGGCGCGAATGTTCGCAGATTTTCGAACTTGAGTGATTCGCGCAAAACGCTCAATTCGCGCCGCGCCATATGAGCAATTCGTGTCATTTGCGCTGCGCCATTCATGCGTATCGCGCCGCAGAATGTCTATTAACATGTAAATCACTCACGATTGACGCGCGTTCCGCATCTGGTGTGAACGCAGCATCAGTCATTGCTATCAATCAGGCACTATCTACTTCCCAGACGTTTGACTGACAGAGAATTTATCCAATGGCTGCGTGATTTTCCTCTTACTGCACACTTTTTGCTGTTACTGGCTCATAAAACTGTCAATCATCACTCAATGCACCTGCCCCTTGCACTGAGTGCAGACAGAGCGGCTCATTTGCAAAAAGTAAACAAAGGAGAATATTTCTGAGGAGAGCTAATACTTACATGACATGGATGAAGCCTTACTTTCAGTTTTTCTGACGGTGAGTAACTTATTGTAGTCATTGCTTGTTGTTTACGTCTCAGGTCTTCTGTGTTTAGCCTGCTTGTGCCTAAAAGTGTAAACTTCTAACCACTAGCCATAATCTTTCAGTAATGTTTGTCATTATCATGCAGTATGTTTGCCATTTATCTGAATATCTGCTGTTACATCTGTAAGCTAAGCTATGTGTATAAACTAGCATATGTATAAATGGGCATCAGAGTAATTCATGTTTGCTACTCAAGGGGGGAAACACAATCCTTTACAATAGAATCCTAATTCTGTTTTTCTGTCATGTAGCTGAATCTCTGCGCTGGAGTGAAGAATCCTCTGCCAGTGACTGAGAGCAGAACAACAACTCGTACAAGACTTTTTTGTTGCATATGCACTAGACTTATTTTATACAATGTATTACTTGTGCTCAAATAAATCATTCATGCTGTACGTTTCTGCTTATTATTTTACAATTAAAAAATAGTGGAGTGTAAATCCATCAGTGTGTGTGTGGTCATCAGACTGCTTCTCCACAAACAAGGAGAGGGAAAAAAATCACAAGACATTGTCTTAGAAAAATAATTCCAGAAATTTTATTTTACATGATATTGGCATCAAATTCAACACATATACTCAGAAGATGTGGGCTTTTGACCTATTACATTTCTGTGTTGATCCAGGACTGATTTCACATATTTATGAAATAATAAATTGTTTAGTCCGGTGCACTTTTTTAATTAATTACTTAAGCAGCCATAACATTTTATTTTCATTTAGAGCATTATAAACACTGGATGATGGATAATAAAGCCCAGAGTGTCTTCTTTCCAATGATACATAAACTGTGAATGTAGACCAAATCATTCAGCAACTGTAAATGTTTTAGCTTTGGGAAGATCATTTTTGAGAAAGTGCCTCTGACGGGGAGGGAGAGAAGGACATCGACATAGCCTCAGAAAACTTTACAGAAATCACATTTTGCATGCTATCGTCATCAAATTTAAAATATAAACTCATGGAATACTTGGCTTTCAAGTCATATTTTGTCTGGGACATTACATTAATGTTTTCCTGTGTTTCTACATAAAAAACACAATTAAACACAATACTTTTTTTTTCCTCATGACTTCATAATGTATAACTTTTTCTATTTTTCAACATGCAACTTCTCCTTTGACCACAGTAACGCTCAAAGTGTCTTCTTTCCAATGATTTGTGTTTGTAGCTTACTGGAGTCAATAACTGTTACTATTTAAAGTTAGGTAGGTTTAAATCCCCAAAATTGAGTGCTGGCTAACAGGTTTGAATAAGCTACAGGTGGGATGTTTTTCTTGATCCATGTGCTAAAGCCACAAAACCTCAAAAAAGTGCCAAAGAAACCTATTGAGGTGGATATGCAAGCCCCCCTGGGCTACCTCCAGGTGTCGAATAGTAGAAACTCTACTGTCCACGAACAGCCTATTTCATACAATGGGTTAGATTGTACATGGGACGTCCAGATCTCAGCTTCTGGACACAGTAGAGAGCCCAAACCTGCGTTTCTGTTCTAGTCTGGACACGCTCTGTCTAGGGTGTGAATTTGGGGAAGTTTGGAAAAACTTGAAAATTTGACCCAAAAAAACCCCAAGGGGTACCCCTTATAGATTTTTTGGGTCAAAATTTCGACTTTCTCCAATCTTCTTCAAATTCACAGCATGGAAGGGGTATGCCCAGACTAGAACAGGAACGCAGGTTTCAGCTTGCTAGGCCTTGTAGAATCTGAGATCTGGACATCCCACCTGCAATCTAGCAATCTATTGCATTCATTAAAATAGGGGGTTGCTGGACAGTGGAATTTTGAGGTGTTAATACCAGGGGACAACCCAGGGGAAGGTGGGAACCCACCTCCAAAGGTTTGTTTGGGGATCTGTTGAGGTTTGACCACTTGGGTGGAAGAATTAAGTAAAACATCCCACTTGTCACTTATTTGACTGGGCCCTGGTAGGCTGCCTATGGACAGTGCTTTTTTAGGCCAGAGAAGCCATTTGGTGAGCCCTGACGTGAAAAATACTGCTGGATGGGGTCTCTTGACCCCTCTGCTCCCCCTAATGAACCCCAAAATTGTTCCTACTGGGAATGGTGACCCTTTATAGGAGTGTCCACGGACAGCCTACCTAGGCCTGTTCAAATAAGCTGCAGGTGGGATGTTTTTTCCTGATCCATCTGCTAGAGCTGGAAAACCTCAAAAAAGTGCCGAAAAACCTATTGAGGTGGATATGCAAGCCCCTCTGGGCCATTTCCAGGTGTCAAAACGTTGAAATTCCACTGCCCACGAACAGCCTATTTCATACATTGGGATAGATTGTCTTTGGGATGTCCAAATCTCGGCTTCTGGACACAGTAGAGAGCCCAAACCTGCATTTCTGTGCTCGTCTGGACACGCCCTATCTAAGGTGTGAATTTGAAGAAGATTGGAAAAACTTGAAAATTTGACCCAAAAAAACTCCAAGGGGTACGTACCCCTTATAGATTTTTTGGGTCAAATTTTCGACTTTCTCCAATCTTCTTCAAATTCACAGCATGGAAGGGGCATGCCCAGACTAGAACAGGAAGGCAGGTTTCAGCTTGCTAGGCCTTGTAGAAGCTGAGATCTGGACATCCCACCAGGAATCTAGCAATCTATTCCATTCATTAAAATAGGTGGTTGCTGGACAGTGGAATTTTGAGGTATTAACAGCAGGGGGCAACTCAGGGGGAGGTGTGGACCTACCTCCATAGGTTTGTTTGGGGATCTGTTGAGGTTTGACCACTTGGGTGGAAGAATTAAGTAAAACTTCCCACTTTTAACTTATTTGACTTTGCCCGGGTAGGCTCTCTGTGGACAGTGCTTTTTTAGGCCGCAGAAGTCTTTTCCCGCGTTCTAACGAGGACAAAACTACTGGAAAGATAAGCCCCAGGTGGCAGGGTAAAATATCATGTTCAGAAATATGAATGTCAGTGCTTAAGTTAACAAAAAAGGCTGCATACCACTATTGATGCATTTTAACCAAAATCCAACATGATCAGAAGTGGAAATATTGGCTAAATAGCAAAGTTGTGGCCTCTTGGGACCTCACTGAGGACTATAGCATCTTCGGAAAATGCACATCCCACTTGTAGCTTATTCAGTGGACCTTAAATAGGCCATCTGCAGATGTCGCGAGACAGCCTAATAAGCTACAGGTGGGATGTCCACAGACAGCCTAATAAGCTACAGGTTTATTGAATAAGCTACGACTGGATTGTTTCTGGCAACTTTGGCATTCTGAGGGCTTGAGCAGCCGATCGTGGCCATGTTGGCATCCAGGGGGACTTGTAGGTCGTTCCTTGGCATTTAGGTGTTCAGGGGGACAGATAGGCTGTTCGTGGCCACATAAGTGTTCAGGGGGACAGATTGGTTGTTCCCGGACATTTAGGTGTTCAGGGGGAAAGTCAGGGGGGCTGTTCGTGGCGACGGGGGAGGGCGGGCCGTTGCCTCTGAGCGGGTCGGGGGGCCCTCCCCCAGGGGCCTGCATGGTGGTCGGGGCTGCGAAAAAACGTCTAGGGGTCGGCGCGCAGTGTCCGGGAACAGCCGTCTCCCAAGCCCCTATTAAACGCCCCGTGGGACCCAGTCCTCGGGCGGCGCCCTTAGGCAGAAAAGTGAGTCAAGAAAGGGTGACAAATTCCAAGAAAATCCCAATTTTATTTAAGAAAGCATTACGAAGATTGTTTTTCTAACGTTCGCAGTCGGGTAAAAGTGAGTCAGGCTGTATTGTGAGTGCAAGGGCGTTTCGTTTAATGTAAAAAGAAGAAACCCAGTGGTTCAGGCACTTGAGTTCCAGTGCCAAACTACTTTTTCTGTTTTCTTTTCCCCCTTCCTTCTCTGAATAAATCACCTTTTAGTCAATGCGTCTGGTTGTAGAAGCTGACCGTTTATGTATGTACAATTAGTATTTACGTAAGAAAAGAAATATGTTTCAGGCATTACGTTTTGTATTAATAAATGACACAAAAGGGCAAGGCAGTGGCGCAGTAGGTAGTGCTGTTGCCTCACAGCAAGAAGGTCGCTGGTTCAGTTGGCGTTTCTGTGTGGAGTTTGCATGTTCTCCCTGCCTTCGCGTGGGTTTACTCCGGGATCTCCAGTTTTCCCCACAGTCCAAAGACATGCGGTACAGGTGAATTGGGTAGGCTAAATTGTCTGTAGTGTATGAATGTGTGTGTGGATGTTTCCCAGAGATGGGTTGTGGCTGGAAGGGCATCCGCTGCGTTAAACACTTGCTGGATAAGTTGGCGGTACATTCCGCTGTGGCGACTCCGGAATAATAAAGGGACTAAGCAGACAAGAAAATGAATGAATGAATGAATAATATAGTCTTTTAATGGGCGACACAGTGGCTTAGTGGTAAGCCTCACAGCAAGAAGGTCGCTGTTTCAAGTTCTGTGCGGGTCAGTTGGATTTTCTGTGTGAAGTATGTGGAAAAGAGCATTCACACATCCATTCCAAAATACCGGTAAATTCAGACATCGTTAACCAGAAATGAGCTCTAAATGGCTGCGCTTGTATTTGTAAACATATGGATGGATCAGTATTGTGAAAAACTTCAAAGAAAACGTATAGAGAAACACTTTCGCATGTCGAGATGTACAGGATATATGTGTGTGGTCATGGGCTGTTTCATGGGCACACGCAAAGCTTGAAGGTAAACAAACAACGGCTTATCATAAGCATCATATCGTCAATTAATCACACGATTGGCATTAAGATGAACATATAAACGTTATCTTAATAATTTCTAGCAGCTAAATGTGTCTGGAAAAATATTCAAAGGCTTTTATTCTCATAAACAACGCAGGCGTGAATGCATCTGACTGTTCTGATTGGCTCAAGCAGACGTCTCATGTCAGCATGTTCTAGACGTGCACACGCTCTTCCCGGCAATCATCCGGCAATGTTACAACTTCTCTTTCCGGAAAATAGCCAGAATGAATTTACCGGTATTTTCAAAAAGGGCCTGTTCACACATACACACCTTTCCGGAACATTACCGGTAATTTTCCGGAAAGGTGTGTATGTGTGAAAGGGGCTATTGTGTTATACTGTATACTCTATTGATATAATGTGTGTTTATACTTTTGCATATGTAAATTACTGATCCACTTTTGTCAGCTATTTTTCATCTTTTGGTATGTGAAAATCTACAGTTCACTGAAAGGCCACCGGTGGCACTGTTAAGAGTTTTTGACGTATGCTGTATATATTTGATCCCTCCCTTTTTTCGTGTATTGTCAATTCTGTTATTCTGTACAAGTTCTTAATTTCTACCTTAATGTTTTAAAAAGCTTAGAAATGTAAATTATTTATTAAAACATTTGAATTATATACGGTGCCACTTAAAAGGGGAGCTAATATGCATACTTTTTATATAAGTCTCTAATTTCCTTTCAACTGCATGTGAAGTTTCAGCTTAAAAGAGCCCACAAATCATTTTTGTAACTCTGTAAAACTGACCCTTTGATCCTAATTGTGCCGATTTTAGTGACTGTTGCTTTAAATGCAAATGAGCTTGTGCTCTTTTTAAAAGAGGGTGGAGCTACAAATGCTTATGCAAGTGCTGGCTTATAGTAAAACTAATGGCAGATGGCTGCTTCTCACTCAGGGCTTACTATGCTTATGAGGGAGAGATGGTCACGAGTGGGCGGGGCTTTCCCCCTCTGATGACACGCACAAAAGGAGAACGTCAATCAAAGTGTTTCTGCAGAATGTTTGCATCAAGTCTGATTATAAACAATAAAATTAATACATATTTAGCCTTAGAAGCTGCTTAAATCCCCACACTGCTGACACCCATCTGTGTTTAAATTTGATTTGTGCATAATAGGTGCCCTCTAAAGGTCTCTGAAGTGCTTTGAATATCTCCTAAATGCATATTTTGACTTAATTTGAGGAACACCAGCATATAAATAACATTCATATTAAAATATTGATTTTACATCCCCCCCAAAAAGGGATTTTGATTTCATTTGGACCTCAAGCTAGGCTTTATAATAAAGGTGACTTGACTCGGAATTTAGATTTGGAAAAAGAAGTGTGTCGAGCGGTGTGTTTGATTGGCTGCCGCTGAATTTCCCGATCAAAAACACTCACACTGTGAAGAGCACTGAACTGGCAGCCGACCGAATCTCTCAGACACTGACACACACTGCCAACCAGAGCACAGGAAGTGGAGTGGAGGCTGATGAGAGGGCAACACCCCAGTGCATGCTGGGAGATTAGAGGGCATGATGTGCCTCAGCCAAAAGACCTGTAAAAAAAAAAAACTTCACCACCAGCTGCGCACACAAACACACACACACACACACACACACACACACACACACACAACTAAAGGACAATTAGATCATTCACATACAGCAGAGCCAAACATCCAGCCTCCTCAACGACCAGCATAAGCTAATAAACACATCTGAGTGCACTGAGATATGTAATGTGTAGACTAATCAGGGTTCAACGCCAAGGATTTTGATTAGGCCAGCGATTTAGATTTTTACTTGCCCGGCCAATATTTTTTTAAAAAAAGCAAGTGATAGCCATTTCTTAACCACATTTTTAATACTGTGTCAAAAATGTGTTTAAATCTAGAATTTAAATAGTTTTAAAATGTTAATAAAAACGTATAAGGAGCAAATCGTTGCGTTGTTCCCACATACATGTCTGCTTTCAAGACATCCTTTTAGCCTCATAATTTGATGTTGCCGTCACTGTTCTGGTTTAAACCAAAAAAAAAAAACGACATGCTCACACTAACCAATCAGATAAGAGGAACCGAAAAGCAATATGGTGCTTACAACATCACAGCGAAGGTAGCATTTAAAGGTTCATGAAACCCCCTCGTTTCAGCAGGGTGTTTTCACACCTCTACTTTGGAAAAAGCCAGAAAAGTGGGCGTGTCCAGCTCTGTTTAGGTGGGAGTGTCGAAAGAGCAAAAGAAGGATGGTGTGGGAGTGTCTATTAGACCACGCGCTGAGTTTCAGAGTCAAAACCGACACACACACACACAGGGGAGAAAGTGACTGTGTTTACATGGTCATCTGTAGTCAAATTATTTGTCAAATTAATAAATGGTGGACTTTAACTGTAGTTTGGCTCTTTCATTCAGGGAATTCATTCGTGCCCCTCGTGACAAACGAGATATTTGATTCAAGGAACTGCTCTAAGCGTGTATTTTTTATGCAATGTTTGATTCTGCACGGCGAATGAAAGAAAAAGAAGCTGCATTTCTCTGTAACCTAGATGCACTCAGCAGGTAAGCCGCGTGTGTTATTCCGGTCACAAAATGCGGTGAAAATCCTACAAGACGTTAATAGTTTGGTTGTGGTGCTAACATGTTTACACTCGGTGCAATAGTTAGTTTGATACGAACAAACTGAATAAACAAAGAGCACTGGTCGCTCACTTACCAAATCTGTAGAGACAGGACAATCACCAGCATCTAGAGCCTTTATTAAGAGGAGACTACAAGTGAATCCGGATCTCCATTTGCAGAAGAGAAAAGGTCTCGGGTAAACAATGTTCCTTAGACACGCAAGTTATTGTAGTCGCGCGTCACGTCACATACACTGTAATCCACGCGTGATTCCAGCTGCGCTCTCACAGAGAGAAAATGAAAGCAAAACTTCACTTCAGCAAATTAGGAAAGCAACACTGCACACTTGTTTTGCCAACACAATGTGGCGTCTCTGCCGTGACGCCTTCTACATTGTGACATTAATGAATATTAATGAAGTTGCACAATAGAGCGTGCTGATTGGTTTGAACCAAGTCTTACTCATGCATTAATGCAGCACAGTCTGACACGTAATACGGTACACCCAGGTATAATTAAATAATAATGATTAAAAGCCCGGATGCTGATCCACAGTGGGCTCTTATTTTAAGAGCTCTGTCACAAGCTCAGATCTGGTTGACCAATCAGAGCAAAATAGGCGTTTCAGCACCGCCTATATTTTTATAATGAATTTTTAAGTCGTTTTTTTGTTTTCCGTACCCAAAATTTAAAAACGAAAATTCAGCCAAAATTATTCTGTGTTTGTGAGCGAAATAAAAACTGAAAAACAGCCATTTTCTTAATTTTTTCTTTATTGTTTGAAAATGTACATGGAATGGTAGATACCCTGATCATATAGGGGCAAATTCTGGACTTTGTCAGAAGGAGGGTCTTCCGAACCATCCAAACCCAAACCCCCTTACCCCCCCCGACTACAGGCCTGGAAAATAATGCTAAAAGGGAGCTTAAATGAGCGGATTATGCATGTGGTAAAATATTTGTCTTCTTCTGCATTTGAATATTTCCTGTATTGTACAGCAGGACACTCACCTGGCAGGTTCCCTTCGGTCTGTTATTCAAATGATTTCATGGGGGAACCTCGCCTGATTTAAATGTCAAAAGATAATTTGAATGGGTCTGTTTGGGAGTTATTTAATTACCCAGAAGTCTTATGGGCAAAGAGAAGCCGAACATGAGTAATATTGTAAAATGTCAAGCGCTCATTTCAGCTCAAACTCTGCTTTTGTTGGTTTGTGCGTTTCCATAATTGCTTATTTCACTCTGAAAAATAGTGACATATGAGAAAATGGCTCCTGGATGCAGTGCTTGTTTGATTGTAAAGCAGGCAAAGGTGATTTTCTGCAGAGAGACGTGCTGCGTTTCCGGCGTTTTCCTCTTATCACTGACCTTCAGTGGTTTTGCTGTGAAATACGGATACGGACTGGTGAAGTAAGCAACACCTGGGCTGTGTGGGTGTGTGAAAACACTGATACTGAACACACACACACACACACACACACACACACACACACACACACACACACACACACACACACACAAGAGGAAGGGCTTCAACTTACTTCTGCTGACAAACGCAGAAACTGAAGTCAAAAACAAAGACTGGAGAGTGTTTCTAGAGGACTGGACACCAATTCTTAAAACTCTTGAGCAAGCAAATCAAGCAATCTGAAAATATATAGAACATGAACAACATAACACGTTATATAACGAAATGTAACATATTGTAATTTAACATAACATAACAACATGACGTAACATAACTTCACAGAACGTAACAAAACAACATCACAACATAACACAACACCATAACAACTTAAAATAACATCATAACATAAAATTATAATGTAACGCAACATGACAATGTAGCTTAACATACCTTAAAATAACATAAAAACATAACGTGATGTAATAACATAGCAACGTAACAATGCAAATTAACGTAATGTAACACAACATAACAGCTTAACGTAATGTAACAAAGTTACGTAAAATAACATAAAAACATCACAAAAAATCATAACGGGCGAGGCAGGGCGCAGTAGGTAGTGCTGTTGCCTCACAGCAAGAAGGTAGCTGGTTCGATCCTCGGCTCAGTTGGTGTTTCTGTGTGGAGTTTGCATGTTCTCCCAGCATTCGCGTGGGTTTCCTCCGGGTGCTCTGGTTTCCCCCACAGTCCAAACACATGCGGTACAGGGGAATTGGGTAGGCTAAATTGTCCATAGTGTTTGAGTGTTTGTGGATGTTTCCCAGAGATGGGTTGCAGCTGGAAGGGAATCCACTGCATAAAAATGTGCTGGATAAGTTGGCGGTTCATTCTGCTGTGGTGACCCCGGTCATAAATCATAACGTACAACATAACATAGCATGACAATGTAACATAAAATAACTTTACATTGTTACATTGTTGTTACATCGTAACAGATGTTAAGTAAAAACAATGTAACAATACAATGTAGCACAACATAACGTAACAATATAAAGTAACGTAACATAACGAAACAATGTAAAGTAAATTAACACAAAAATATAGTAATGTAATATTTTATAATAAAGTAATGTAGCATAACATAATATAAAGTAACGTAACATAACATAATGTAGCAATGTAATGTAGCATAATTTAACAATATAAAGCAACGTAACAACATAATGTAACAATGAAAAGTAACGCAACATAACATAATGTAACAATATAATGTAGCATAACAAAACGTAACAATGTAAAGCAACATAACATAATGTAACAATATAACGTAGCATAACATAACGTAACAATGTAAAGTAACGTAACATAATGTAACATTATAATGAAACATAACATAACGTAACAATGAAAAGTAACGCAACATAACATAGTGTAACAATATAATGTAGCATAGCATATTGTAACAATGTAAAGTAAAGCAACATAACATAATGTAACAATTTAATGTAGCATAACTAAACATAACAATGTAAAGTAACAATGTAACATTATAATGAAACATAACATAACGTAACAATGTAAAGTAACGTAACAGTATAATGTTATAATATAATGTAACAATATAAGGTAACTTAATGTAACAAAGTAACATAACAACCTAACGCAACATAACATAACAACAATGTACCGTAACATAAATAACCAATCAAAGCAATCCATAAATAGTTTACAGTTTAACCGATGCTCTTGTGCCAGGATTTTAAAGAACAATAAAGATGAAGCAAAACTCAATAAATATTATAACTAGAAGAAAAAAATGCTTCCATAAAAAAGTCTGAATCTCTGAATGTTCAAAATATCTAATTTTATGATGTTTTAAAGAGATTTCTATTGGTCAAAAAACATTGCATTGCATCAAATATTTTGAAAGTAACACATAATATTTAGAAAATATTTCAGAAATGTTCTAAAAATGTTTAAAGCATGATTAAACACCCCTTATTTTTCAATTAATTTCAAATAATCTAACCTTACTTCATTTACTTAAATATATCTACACACATTAGAGTACATTCATGCATTCATTAAGCTTTCTAATGCATTCATGAAGCATTCTAATGCAGTGCATGCTTTTATTAATGATTGCAATCACATGCAATTCATTCATTACATTTAGACTTCACAGAAATGCAATGCACTAAAATATGACACTCACTTTTAGACATAAAATATGCAAATATAATGCATTTTAACTACACCGTGCATAATGAATATCTTGCATTGATTCTTCATGAAGTGTTTGTGTGTATTCATTCAAGCAGGTGTCTGTGTGTAGTGTTTGCTCACTGATATCTGATTCTGGACAAGGTGACATTTTGTGTGTGTGATCAGACTGCGTCTTGAGAAACCACGGCAGCTGAGACTGCATTCAGGCAGCGTGAACAGGTGCATGCTGGGAAAACCCAGAGAAAGGGCTCTCTGTTCCCGAATCACTCACCCAAAACTCAGGCAGACGGCTGACCCTGCCAGGGCGAGATTTATGGAGAACGTTCACCAGTTAATGCTTCCTTCAGCTTGAACACTTGATTAAACTTCAATTACAAGGATTGCATTAAAGGAGAGTTCATGAGGGACAGCTTTGACGATTGCGGTTATAATAGACGTTTTTACATTATTAAATGCACTTTTGAACTGAAGGCTTATAATTAAAATAAAGTCTCATTATTATTATAAACGTGCATTAAAAAAGCTTTAGATTTCTGCATTTCACAATGTTTTTTCAGGACAATTACAGCTCAAATATGATTTAAATAAATAAATAGCATGTTTTAGAGTGTTGATAGCATATCCTACCATGTCATTTAGGTTTTAACACTATGCTAGACTACATTTACATTCTGCCAATTTGATTCTCACATTATAGACCATTTTTACATTTAATTTGTTTATAAAATGTCTTGGAAAAAAAGGATTAAAAGCACTTTTGAACTGATTTTTTTATAATTAAAATAAATTGTATTGTTATTTTTTTCATAAAAGTGCATTAAAAAAAAGCTTTAGATTTCTGCATTTCATAATGTTTTTCCAAGACAACTACAGTTCAAATATGATTTAAATAAATAAATAAATAAATAAATAAATAAATAAGTAAATAGATAAATCAATAAGTTCATAGATAAATAAATAAATAAAATCAATAAGTACATAGATAAATAAATAAATAAATAAATAAATAAATGAAAAGATAAATCAATAAGTACATAGATACATAAATAAATAAATAAATAAAAACAAACAAATAAATAAATAAATAGATAAATAAATAAATAAATAAATAGATACATAAATATATAGATTAATAGATTAAAAAATAAATAGATAAATAGATAGCATGTTTTAGAGTGTTGATAGCATATCTTACTGTGTTATTAGGGTTTTAACACTATGGTATACTACATTTACATTCTGCTAATTTGATCCTCACATTATAGACCTTTTTTACATTTAATTTGTTTAAAAAATGTCTTGTAATATTATTTTTAGTACAAAAGTGCATTAAAAAAAACTTTCGATTTCTGCATATTGTATATTGTAAATATTGTAATAAAAATAATATAAAAGTTTTTTAAATAATAATTAATATATATTATATTTTTGTGCTACATAATAAAAATATTATTTGTATTTTATTATTATTAATTATTTAAAAATGCATACAAAAAATGGTTTTGAGTCTAAGAAATTTTATGATTGATGGATTTATAAAAGTGCATTATAACGTGCATTTCACAAAGTTTTTCCTGAACAATTACAGCTCAAATATTATTAAATAAATAAATAGCATGTTTTAGAGTGTTTTTATTTTACTTGTTTCTTTTATTCTTGTTTATGTAAAGCACTTTGAATTGCCATTGTGTATGAAATGTGCTATATAAATAAACTTGCTTTGCCTTGCCTTGCCTTGATAGCATATCTTACCATGTTTAACACCATGATAGACTACATGAACTTGATTCTCACATATTTCAGATTTTTTTTTTTACATTTAAATTGAAATTAAGTCTTTAAAGAAATGATTAATGGTATTATTATTACCATAAAAATGTACATTGCAAAGCGCATTTCACTCTATTTTTCCAGGACAACTACATTTCAAAAATGATTTAAATAAATCAAATAAAATAAAAATGGCATTTCTTATGTGCTGAAGAGATCACTTTAATAGCATATAAATATGTAATAAAAATAATGTTAAAGGTTTAATAATAATGACTCATTATTGTAATCTTTTTGTAATTCAGAATTTTCATTATTAATTTAAAAAGTGCATTAAAATGTTTCTGGAGCCAGATCCATGTCAGACACGTTTTAACTCTCATGTTTGTCTGTATTTTGGCAAACCAATAACAGACTGTTCATAAACTCAGGAAGTGAGCCACCTGATGTGTCTTTGTCAGCTCTTTCTGGAGTTATTAACAAATAACCTTACACAGCAAATCTCTAACTAGTTACACCGCTGAGCATTTCACCATCTGACAATCATTATCATCAGCTGACATTCACTCACATTTCTAATAGCTGGGCCCTGAATTATTAGACTCCATGTTTATTTTTCCCCCCACATTCTGTTTAACAGAGCAGATTTCTTTAACACATTTCTAAACATAATAGTTTTAATAACTCATCTCTAATAACTGATTTATCTTATCTTTGGCATGATGACAGTAAATAATGTTTGACTAGATATTTTTCAACACTAGTACACAGCTTAAAGTGACATTTAAAGGCTTAACTAGGGTAATTAGGCAGGTTAGGGTAATTAGGCAAGTTATTGTATAACGATGGTTTGTCCTGTGGACTAGACTAGAATCGAAAAAATAAATAGCTCAAAGGGGCTGATATTTTTGTCCTTCAAAATGGTGTTTAAAAAATTAAAAACTGCTTTTATTCTAGCCGAAATAAATTAAATAAGACTTTCTCCAGAAGAAAAAATATTATTAGACACACTGTGAAAATTTCCTGAATCTGTTAAACATCATTTGAGAAATATTTAAAAAAAAAGAAAAATAAATGCAAAGCGAGGGTGAATAATTCTGACTTCAACTGTATATATATATATATATATATATATATATATATATATATATATATATATATATATATATATATATATATATATATATATATGAAACAAATACTTTTGCATGCAGTCTCTCAGTGTTTTATCATGTCATTAACATGTTAACTACACGCTAGACTAAATTTACATACTGCTAAAGTGAGTCTAACATGTTTTAACACACCTAGCATGTAATATCTTCCTAAAGTATGTCTAGCATGTTTTGACACATGGCTAGCATTAAATGCAAACACATGCTATCATAAATAAGCATTTGTCTAGCATATTTCTAACATGAATTAACTTGAACATGTTTTAATACAACATATTGTGCTCTAATATAGAATATATTAATATACGTTTATTATATATGTTGTAGCATGTTTTAATATCGCTAATACGTATTGTGTTGTGTTTTTGTGTTATTTTTTAATACACTAAAGTTAACTATCTAAACTCTGCTGGAGGTTCTGTGTGTTTCTCGACTAATTAGCTTTGGTTTAATTCCATGCCACTGCTGCAAGGAGTAAATGATTACACAGATTAACCGGCAATTAGACAATTACAATGATTCTGCTGCAGAAACACAGCTCCAGCTCCCAACCAAAACGACATTTCCTTTATCCAGATAATAATAGTAATATTTGAAGATGTTTTAAACACTTAAAGTCAGCGTCAAATCTAAATTTGCACTGTTTTTTTTTTGCTGACATTTATTTTCAATTTGTTTTATTTTATATTTTAATTATAATCTGCTAATCTGGTTACACGGTTTTAAATTATAATGCTCAAATATTATGTGCATATATATATGAAAACCCATACAAACAATGAACACCCATACAAATAACAGCAAACAGAAATAGAAGGGAGAAACGACCTAACAGTGAGGCTATAAACAATCCATTACACAAGTTACATTTACAAATCATTAAATCATCTGCTTTCATTCTGGAATGGAAAGTCTTCTCTGATGATGTCAGTTTGATGGACTGGGCGGAACATGTTTAGCCACGCCCCTCTAACCATTAGCTAGTGCAGGGATGTTAATCTCAATTCCTGGAGGGCCGCAGCCCTGCACGGTTTAGTTCCAACCCTGCTCCAACACACTTACCTGTAGGTTTCAAACAAGCCTGAAGGACTCAATTAGTTTGATCAGTGGTGTTTAATTAGGGTTGGAACTAAACTGTGCAGAGCTGCGGCCCTCCAGGAATTGAGTTTGACACTCCTAACTTAGTGCAAGTTAAAGAGAAGAGGCGGAGCTCAATTAATTAAACCCCGCCTCTTACTCAACATTCCGTTTCAGGAAACTACCATGCAGAAACTTTTGGTTCACACAAGCTTTGAAGATGACCATTATTTCGCTTTTTACAAGATGTAAAGTAAGTCTCTGATGTCTCTAGTGTGTGTGTGTGAAGTTTCAGCTCAAAATATCACTCTAATAATGTTGTATAACTCTTTGAAACTGGCTCTTTTAAGGTTTGATTAATATTGGTGACTGTCGCTTTAAATTCAAATGAGATTGTGCTCTTTTCAAAAGAGGGCGGAGCTACAAGTGTCAGCATGGTGTCAGATTCAAAAGCAAAGTAACATCCTATGCTAATGCAGCCTGATCTCATGAGAAAACGTAAGTATTTTAAGTCTTGCCAGTTTAGTGGCTAGTGCGTACGAATTCAGTCGTCTGAAATTGTACAATTTTAAAAAGGAGGCGTGGCACCTAACCCCACCCCTAAACCCTACTGTCATTTGGGGATTAAGCAAATCGTACTAAATTGTACGAATTAGATCTTACGAATTCATACAAATTAACCACTAAATCAAAAAGTTACGAATTGTCGTGAGATTGTGTTGGCTAATGAGGGAGAGTTGACATCAACAAAGGGAGAACATCAATCAAAGTGTTTCTGCAGGCTGTTTTAATCAATGGTGATTATTAAAAAGTATAATTAATAATCGTTTACAATTAGAGGCTGCTTATATTCACACACTGCTGACACACAACTGTGTTTAAACCCCTTATAAAAGTGATTTTTGCATAATAGGTGCCCTTTAAGTTTAGTAGTTTTAAATATCACATCAAGCTGAACTTCCGAAATATAACAGGCAACTGACAGCTTTTTGCGAAACTTTCTCAAGTGTTTGTAAAATATTATAGCATAAGAGCTTATTTGTGTGTGTGTAATAGGCCTACGTTTCATTTTCAAGCCCACACTAGCCAAAGAACTGTCCTTACTGTAGTTATATGTCAAACGGATGTGATCAGTAAACACATATGAGATCAGCGGCTATAAAAGTGACGCGCTCCCATTACACAGAGGTGCACAACACTTAAAATAGACAAACAGGGTGTGAACACCAATGAGTCAGTGTGCCGTTTTTACACACTCCCTGCCATATAATGTCCTGCGAGGCCTTTGAAACAATCTCAGCAATGCAGACCACACTGAAACACACACGACTCCTTCCAGAACTGAGGATGCATTTCAAGCATCTTCCATTCGCTCTCCTTAAACTGAGGGACGTTATATGATGTACAATGTATAATTGTCATTAAATCTGAGATTGAATCCAATATTAATGTCAAATATTGTTTCCAAAACAGGGTCTCTGCATATATCAGTCAAATTTAAGACCTTTTACGACCTTTTTAAGACCATTAAGTATTAAATTTAAGACCTATCAAAAACACGCGAGAGAAAATGTAAAAGCACAAAATTAGGGGTAAAATAAAGTTATTTAAATTGAACAGTATTAAAGACAAGTTAAATGCATCATTGAACTACAGAAAAAACAAACATCTTAATGCAGATTTATACTTTCACCTGGCACCACATCGCACAACTCACGAAACGGATTAAGGCTTTTATACTTGACACGTTCACCATTGACATATTTTTTTTAAATGACAGGGGGCGCTACAAAAAAACAGAAAGTAAAATCAGACGGATAAAAAGATAATCATTATCATTGATTCTTTTTTGTTGTTTTAACAAACGTATCCCTCAGAGTTTTTCCAAAGTTTTACAAAAACTTTCCTCCTTTCCCATGGCTGTTGCAATTTCTAGCCAATAATTATTGGTCATTCTGGCAAGCAGAAATGTAACTGTGATAGAAAATAGGTAAAAACTTGATTAGGTATTATAGCCTACTATCAATCCCATTTTATCACTAAAATAAAGTGAACTAGTGTCTGCTGTACAGTGTTTTGTAAAGTACAGTAAAGTACTTCAATTACTCTGTTGTGGTAATACTATAATTGCTATGGTAACACAAGTGTATTAAAAACAAACTACCCAGTGCTTTAGTTTTTTTTTTTTGTTTTTTTTTACAATATAGGGTATATTTTTCTACAATTCAACACACTTTACTGTAGTAAAACTACACTATTTCATATGCTGAAGCATCTCTGGAAAAGCACGAAAGGAGTCCGACGGAGCGAGAGCAGATCTTTCGCACGTGAGCAGCCAGTGTTTTGAGAGCTCGCAAGCAGTTTTGTCAATGAACAAAGGAAACCGGCGTGTGAGCAGAGATTCGCTCTCTTGTATTACAGCGCTCCCGACTTCTAAAACTGCGCTTGCGACATTTGTCAGTGAAATAACGGCTTACTCTGCCAGCCGAAATCATGTCGCGCGCACTCAAAGCGAACTTCAGCAAACACATCGATGATGTCACATTCGCCGCGCGCACTGAGTTTAATAACAGAAAGCTGATTGGCTATTGCAGGTTGACCTTTTTGTAGTTGTAATACTGCAAATTACAATTGGACTAGTGAAATAAAGAACTACAACACCCCAAAAACCTAGCAACAACAACAAAAAGAATTTAAATGAGCATTAGATGTAGCGTTACATGGACATCGCAAAAATAAGACCTGTGCAAAAACATTTAAGACCTAAAACAGCAAATTTAAGACTTTTTAAAGCCATAAATTTCGATTTTTTAATTTAAGACTTAACACTTTTTAAGACTCCGCAGGGACCCTGCAAAATAACGCAAAATGTTTAAATGTGATGTGAAACATTTGATTCTGTTACTAATAACATGCTAACTTTTTTTCTGCTGTTGAAATGGTGCATGGATCTGTTTTTTTTAACCCATAAGTCAACAGGAAAGTTAAACAAAACTGCCTGCTGGATTATCTTTCTAGAGCGACCCACATGAATCTGTCAGGATGACTCCGAATGCATCTCAGTCACTGATCAAATCCTGAATCGACAGCATTACAAGACACGAGAGCCTCCAGTGTGATGTAATAAACTGTCCTCCTCCATAAAGGTCATGTGTATCCAGTAACACACGTATCCTTCATGGTGGTCCTCCTGCATTGGATGCTCGCTCGGATTTGCCGTCCGGGCTTTAATTAAGTTAGCCGGCGTTCAGAGCCATAGATGCACGGCCAACACTTGCTCTTACTGACAGCTCTGACAGTGAACGATCATTCTAGGAAACAGCTTCCACTTATAGCTCAGGAAGAGGACGAGTGGAGACACGAGACGCACTGCGAACGTGACTGATGAGGTCTGAAACACCAGGACGTGGCTGTTAATGTCGTGCAAATAACATTTGCATGTTCAGCCAGAATAAAACATCTACTATGACCACGTCAATGGTGTTCTTTCACCTACTGATTAACTTCAGGTGAAAGCTTAATGTGACTATTTTCAATGTTATAAGGTTCCTTTTACAGCATCGATGTTGTAATGTAATTAAAATAGAATCAATTAAATAGACTTAAGCATTTATTTAGTTGTTCGAGTGTTAAACAAGATGAAGTGCAGTTTATTTATAAACTAATTTCAAGAGGATCACGTGCTTATGGTTGATCACAGCTGGTCCTGCATTAGCTTCACATATCACAGCAGTCAGATGAATACTGACTTGCTATACATAACCAGAGTTTTTCATTTCAGTCATCTTCGTCTTGAAGAATCCCCTTCCACCCCTTCTCCTGAAAGGGCAAAACAAGGCCCAGTGGTTAGCACTGTTGCCTCACAGCAGGATAACGATTCTAAAGTGGCATCACAAGACAAACTCTTTACCTACTTACACATTTACAAGCAAGGGAGTTCTCGAGACTTCCTGAGCTCAAACTCCCCTCTTGCCCTTTAAACGGGAGGGACCCCCTGGACTCAAGGATATTCTGAGCTCAGGGCTTGACTGGAAAATTCAGGTTTAGTCTCGACAAACTAGTCTCTGACTGAATACAGTGCTGTTTATTCCTTAAATAGCATCAAAATCCCTTTAAAAAACTTCAAAAAGCAAACACAAAGATCCAGTGTTCATTTGAAATGGAATGTATATTTTAAAGGTATGAAATTGTCATTCATATCAGCATAAGGAACGATGCCGTCGCATCAACAAAACGTCATTTTCACACAGCAGAAAGCAAACAACAGGCGATCACTGATGCATTCCTGATCAATCAACCGTTACTCAGTTCTGTCACCGTGTGTTTGACTTATGCAAAGCAATATTGATCAGTATACACAGACGGAGGCCATATTTGGTGCACACTGAGGAGACAACATTCAAGATGTTTACGTTTTCAACGCATCAAACATGGCGTCCGCATTGAAATGAATGGCACAATCAGAACAAAATAAGATCCACTTATCATTCTGACAACCATGAAGCACATACTTTGGTTTGAATATGAAGTTATGCTGTAATAAATATGTTAATTAACAGATTACAGCTTATTTATGGTTGTGCATTGCATTATGGGATGTAAATCTCTGCTCTGTAGACTTTTGATGTTGAAAATTCAACTCTACAGTTTAACAAAGCGACTATTAGTGACATTTTAGTAGTTTAAAATAATATAATGTATATGAAATAATAGATAGGTGTGTAAAATAACAGATAAAGCACTGGCAGCTTATTACAAAGGGTTTTGTAGAGTAATATACAACACCAACCCAGACCATATATCACTTTAAACTATTAAAAATGTCAATAAAAGTGACTTTTTTACACTTTTGAAGGTTATAAGTTGTTGGAAAAACAGATTAAGATCCCAAAATTAAATACAAAAGCATAAAAAATACCCCAAACTGCTAATTTATGCATATTTTTTTACAGCGTGAAACCAAGAATATACTTTAAAAACCACTTGGATCGTCCAGTTAAACAAGCCAACTTCATATCAAAGCAAGAAACCCATCTTCAGCAAGTGTACTTAAACCCAACATTCGAATAGGCAGATGAGCGGATACAAAATATATATGTACAAATAAATATAGAACCAAACGCAGGCTTCATGGATTAGAGCAATCCGAGAGAGACTCCCCATGAATGGCTGATGGTGGATTGAGTCTGCAGTTTTTTTTCTCCCAGTTGTGCGACTCTTTAAAATCCCTGCACCGTAACAAAATTGGCTCTCCTGGAAGATATTGATTACGCGTCCAGAGCCGCAAAGAAATGACGGATGAAACTGTGCCGAAATCAAGAGTGGAGGTGGCACTTGTGTTCCGGACAGACCGATAGTGACGAACTGAAGGCTTTTATAGCACATTATGGAGGAGACCGGGGCTGGCCGCACAGATTTCACCTCATATAAATACAGTCTTCGCTATTAAGAATCATGTCAACGTTTACAGCCAGACAATACAGTGTAAGATTAAGGTTTACAGGAAAATAGGATGCAAAATATTCAATTGTGAATTATACAAGCAATGCTGGAATGCAAAAAAAAAAAAAAACAGATTGCCCAAAATAAACTAAATGAATTGAAAAACAACATAGAAATTCAACTCATTTTGCACAGCAGATTGAAACCATCATGTGACAGGACGCCCAAATTTGGCTTTTTTTGAAGGGTGAATATGCTACTAGCATGTTATTTTAATATATTATGTCACAATGGGGAATAAAACAATAGATTGACCAAAATAGATTGTATAAATTGATGAAATGAATATAAATTGAGCTAATTTTTGACAGCAGATTGAAATTATCATGTTACAAGTTGCTAAAACTTGGCTTTTTCGGGGGGGATTTGCTACTTGCATGTTGTTTTAATATATTATGTCACATTATGTCACAATGGAGAAAAAAATATATAGATTGACCAAAATAAAGTATATTAATTGAAAAAACTATGTAAAAATTCAGGCCATTTTGGACAGCAGATTAAAATTATCATTGACAGGTTGCTCAAATTTGGCTTTTTGGAAGGTGAACATGATACTTGCATGTAATTTTAATATATTATGTTACAATATGTAACAATTGGGTAAAAAATATATATAGTTTGACCAAAATAAATAATGTAAATTGAAGACACAATAATTATTCACCTCATGTTGGACACTACATTGGAATTATTATTTGACCGGTGGCACAATTTTGGATTTTTTTTTCAGGAGGGAATTTGTTATATGCATGTTATCTTAATATATTATGTTTCACTATGTCACAATAGGGGAAAAACGATAGACTGACAAAAATAAATGATATAAGCTAAAGATACAGCGTAGAAATTCAGGTTATTTTGCACAGCACATTAAAACTATCATGTGACAGGTTGCCCAAATTTGGCTTTTGTCATTTTTGGAAAATATGCTAGCATGTTATCTGAATATATTATGTCACAATGAGGAAAACCAATAGACTGACCAAAGTAAATCAAATAAATTACAGAAACCGAATAGAAATCGAGCTCATTTAGGACAGCAGATTGAAATCATTATGTGACAGGTTGCCCAAATTTGCCTTTTTTTGGAGCGGGAATATGATACTTGCATGTTATTTTCATATATTATGTTGCATTGTCTCAGTCCAGAATAAAAAAAATGATAAACTGACCAAAATTAATTACATAAATTGAAGAAACAGCATAAAAATTAAGGTAATTTTGGACAGCAGATAGGAATGATCATGTGACAGGTTGTCCAAATTCAGGTTTTTTTGGTTTGTGGAAAATATACTTGCATGTAATTTTAATATATTATGTTCTGTTACGTCACAATGTGGGGGGGGGGGGGGGGGGGGTAAATGATAGATTAACCATAATAAATCACATAAATTGAAGAAACAGCGTTGAATCTTATCTAATTTTGGACAGCAGATTGGAATCATCATGTGACAGGTTGCCCAAATTTGGATATGATTTGGAAAATATGCTACTTGCATGTTATCTTAATATAACCTGCAATGTTTTAACTGTTTACTTATCAAGTATTACAATAAAATCATATTACAAGACTCAGTTGGAACATAGAATTCACAAAAATTTGCTTAATTTTAGATTATGCTCCTAAACCCACACACAAGCAGTGCATAGAAATACACCCTTGACCCAAAATGACATTTAAAAAAAAAAAAAAAAAGATCTATACCCGTTTCCATCACTCTATCATCATGTAAACCTTCTACATTTACAGTTTTAAATGATCAAATAATTCTGCAAAAAAAAAAAAAAAAAAAAAAACGATGCAGAAAAATACAGAATTTGTCCATCATTAAGGCACAGTTCACCCATAAATGAAAACACACTCATTACTTTCTCTCCCTCGAGTGGTTATAAACTGAGTTTCTTTATTCTGCTGAATCAAAATGAAGACAAAGTTGAAAACCACTGACTTCCACACTGAAAAAACACCAATAAGTTAATATATATCCGATTAAAATGTCTTATTTTGTGTTCAAGAGAAAAAAAACTTATAAATGAGACAGAATTTCAGTTTTGGGTGAACTATCATTTAAAATCGCAGTTATTAAAAGGATAATCACATGATATCTTCCAAATGAAATATAAAATACTCCACAATCTATTCTATTCTGACCTTAATGTGTGTTTACTGAACACACTCGTTATAAAAATATCACAAGCATACATAAAAACGAGAAATCCTAAATTAAGACATTTTTCACACAATTAATTGGTTTTTACTAAATTTAAGGTGATTGCAAACTTATATTGGCTGAATTTAAACAAAGTTAACCTTTAAAGAGGAATAGTAAATCCAATTAATTGATTTTTTCAGTGCATCACGCATAACCAACGCCAGGACACATGACAACGCATGCAAATGAACATTTTCCTGAAATCCTCGATAGCTTGCCCCGGTCTCCCTCCGCCGAAATCTCCACTCATACATGACGCTACCAGAGCAGCGATGTGCTTCAATGCATGAAGAGCGTCTGAGCGCGTCCCAGAGCGCACACTGATGTCAGTTACTCGTTGGATATACTCAATTTCAAGGCAAGTGGTTGCAAACAATTCATCTGGACTGAATTTAAACAAATCAAGTTGAACACAACGAAATTTAACTCATGTGTTTGAATGCAGATAATATCAATTGCTTGCAACCACTTACCCTATTCTTTTTTTTTTTTGTAAATCCAGTTAATCATGTCATTCAGTGCATGACGTTAACCGAGCAGCGATGTGCTTCAATGCAAAAGCGCGTCCCGGAGCGCAAGGTGACACCACGGCGCTTCCTCCAGCTGCAGCCCGGTCTCCAGCGAGGTTCTCCGGCTCCTACTGCGCGCTCCGCACCATCTTCTGCGCGGACACCACCAGCAACTGCTGCTGCTTCTGCCGGCTCGACTTGACGGCAAGGATCGCCTGCCGGTTTTTGTACTGCACCATCCGCAGCGTGATCTCCGCGTTCCAGCCCTCGTCCTGCAGGCACCTGAAGTCGATCTCGCGGCCCTCGGACATCACCACAGTGAAGTACACATACTTCCCCTTGCGCTCCACGCAGTCCACCGTCTTCATGTTGGCGAAGTGCAGCTCCTTCACCTTGCAGCCGGTGTCGTGCTGCTGCTGGTGTTGGTGCTGATGGTGGTGTTTGTGCGGGTGCAGCACCAGTCCGTCCTCCGTGAGCACGCAACGCTTCTTCTTCCAGAGCTGCAGCAGTCCATCACTGCGCTTCTCCAGCGCGCCCTCCTTCAGCACGCCGGACTCCAGCATGGCCTGCGACCGCGCATCAAACACACACACTGGCTGCGGGGGATAGCAGTGGGTGCTGATGGGTGTGTGTGTGTGTGTGTGCGGACGGACGAACGATCTGATGTCCCGGGTCTGAGATGAGTGGGACGGAGCGCGCGCGGGGGTTTTCTTTCACGCGCGGACCGCCCACTGCACACGCGCGCTCAACTCAGCAACATCAGCGCGCGCGCACACACAAAGAGAAACAGAGACGCGCGCACTGACACACTCTCAATAACTATCTAACCATCAATCCACCAAACAATCTATTCACCTATCTCTATCTCACACACTGTATAATTTGTATTAGAATTGAATATTTACAAATTATTTAAGAATTTAATAATTTTTTTTACACATTTAGGTGAGTTGAACAACATATTTAACCAAAAAAATAATACTAAAACTAATTGAACTAATAAGTATTGATTCAGTTTATTTTAAATTAGTTTAAACAAGCAGCAAACACCTTTTTAGTGTAAATCACAAGGTGGACAATATTTATTCCCTTCAAGTACACATTTAAATCAAGCTAGTCTACCATGGCTATATTTAGCAAGATTAAAGACTAATTAACGAATAAACTAATCACACACAACTCCATGTCCAAGAATACCCTTTAAAAAAAATCACTTCTTTATAAAACAAAGTGAAAATGATCATGAGCTCTAACATTTCACACACGATAACCAACTCTACACCGCCGCCTTGTGGAGTCACCTGGAAATTACAAATATTCTATGGCAGGGGGGTACAAGCTCTGGTGTCCTGCAGATTTTAGCTCCAACTTACCTCAACACCTGCAAGGATGTTTCTAGAAAGCCTGGTAAGAGCTTGATTAGCTAGCCCAAGTGTGTCTGATTGGGGTTGGAACTAAACTTTTCAGGACACCGGCCCTCCAGGACTGAGTTTGGACACCCCTAATCTATGGCAGTATTTGCTATCAAACCGTTCATACTTTGATTACACCCCAAGAACCTGTTTAATTAAAACAATTATACCTGCAGTTTGGTCATTTATTCGGGTGCTTTTACCATAATCCAACATAACCATTTAGTAGAGGTTGATATTTTAGAAATTATGGGATGTGTTTGGAAAAAAACAATGCATTGAGTGTTAACTAGCGACATTAGGAGTTAAGAAATGCAAATGAAATACAATTCTTGGTGGGGCAGCTACGATTGTAAAAAGTCAACAGGTCATGCTATACAAGCAATATCATTAAATTGGTCCTGAATTTTGTGAAATGCAAAGCTATTTCTTTATTTTTTTGCAATTATAGTAGTTGGAAAAAATGCTTTTTACAACCAAGATAAAATTGAATTAAAATACAAAATTAAAGGAAATTCGGTCAAGTCAAATTAATTTAAAAACTATCCCAGCAGTTGGGTTAGTGCCTATTATACCAAGAATTTAAAGGTGTAAAATATAAACCATTAATATCCAATTATCACAGTATACAAACTATTAGATTTTTTCCTGAATTTCATGTAATGCACAAACTTTTTTTTTTTTGTAAATTGAAAATGCTTATTACGATTAAACCGTATTTTAGTAATACAAATAGCACTTAAACTACAAATAGCCTATAAAAACCTATAGTTCGCGGATTGTATTTTAAATTTTTCTCTTTTCCCATCTTTCTTGATGGATGTTCATGTGCAAAATGTCAAATCTGTTAAAGGTGCAGCAGGTGATTGTCTTCAGAAATGTTTTTGTTGCACTGGTTAAAAGACTTTTCACATTCCAATAGTGCCGATTAGGGCAAGACAGAATCTGCTGACATTTTTTGCTATTTTTGCAGAGAATTGATAAAATAAAATAAATAAATAAAAAAACATTTTTGCGTAATGATTTTAGGAGTACAACTAAAAACCTTATAGGAAATAAAAATATACATTTTTTTACTTTTGTTTACTATGCAAATCCAATGAGATCTACTTAATTCGTAAACAAAGCAAGCCTCATATAATATCTACTAAAAGACAATATTATTTTACAAACTGTAATGTAAATAAATCAGCTGAACATTTGAATATTACTATTATTATATCACAATAATATTAGTGCAATGAATTTAAAACTGAATAAATATGTTCACATACACAAGTAAATACAGACTCGATGGGCTAAATATATGCAGAAACCTGCAGATTTCTAGTAATGATTAAAGTAAATGATCTAAATGCATTTATGTATTTTTATATTCTGGGAGAGGCAAACGACTAAAAATGCTTATCTTAATTGTCGGGCCGGTAACTTCCATATTTCTGATAAGCATACCAAACTGTGTCAGCAAATGTACAGTATGCAGTAGTATAGTAGTATTATAAAGTACTATAAAGAGTTTTCTAACTGACTAGCGCACGTTCATGATTTCAGGAAATGTGTCTTTGGACGGCAGGGAAGGGACTATGTTTTCAAAGCTAACATTTGCATTGACAGATCACCTGCTGCACCTTTAAACAATAAAAATAGTAGACGCACACACAAAAACAAGACAAAGGCAATGCACATTTTACCAATTTATTTTTCATGAATATACATCCACGTACAGTTATTGAGTACATTAGTATTTTGTAGCATGGCATTTTGCTTTGACAACAGCTGCTGAGGGGGAACCAGAACGACCCCTGCTGCTTCAACCGCTCACCAGACCAACTAATGGACGAGCCGGACTGCCTGCGATACACACGTGCACCGCGCCGGACACACACACACAGGACACTGCGGCGCTCGGGGGTTTCTGGGTGAAAATATTGCTCTTTCTGCTTCAGACCTGCTGGGCTGCGCTACGAGAGGGAGAAGAGACCTTCCTCTGAATGCACACACACACTCATACATTAATTCATACACACACACACACACAAAGTCAGACACACCCCTTCACAGTGATAGGCCTGCCAAACAGAGTCAACAAACATCACTCAGGGCGGAGCTCGGAATCAACCAATCAGGAGCTTGCATTTCAGAGTAGACGAATCACACCGGGTGGAGAGTCAGCAATCAACCAATCAGAAGCTTGCATTCCAGAGTTAAACATCACTCAGGGGCAAAGCTTGAAATCAACCAATAAGGAGATCGAATCAAGTGTTGACATCACTCACGGTGAGAGGATCGCAAATAGACCAATCAGAGGCTTGTATTCCAGAGTAAAACTCTCAGGGTGGAGCTCAGTCAACTAATCAGAAGCGGACATTGTGGTCAAATCGCTTGGACTGAGATCAGAATCATCCAATCAGGAGACTACATTCCTGAGTCTACAAAACTTCAAGGTGGAACAAGCAATCAACCAATCAGGAGCTTCCATTTCAGTGTTGACAAGTCACTCGAGGTGGAGCTCTCAAATCAACCAATCAGAATCTTGCTTTTGAGCTTCACCCTGAGTGACGTTTTACTCTGAGTCAACCAATAATAAGCTCACATTGTCAAATCAATTGAGTGGAGTTTGGAATCAACCAATGTGGAGATTGAATTCCTGAAACAACAACTTTTAAGGTGGAGCATGCAATCAACCAATCACGAGCTTCCATTTCAGCGTTGACAATAATCGCTCAGGTTGGAGCTCAGAGTTAACGAATCAGAAGCTTGCATTGTAGTCAAATCAATTGGGTGCACCTCGGAATGAACCAATCAGGAGATTGAATTCCGGAGTTGACAACTTCAAGATGAAGCTTGAAATCAACCAATCAGGAGCTAGCTTTTATTTCAAGAGCAGATAAATGTCACTCAGGACAAAACTTGCAATTAACCGATAAGAGGTTTACATTCCAACTTACTAAGAGCAAAGTCTGCTAATCAGCCAATCAGGAGCTCACATTCCAGAGTAAAATGTCACTCAGAAGAGCTCACAATCAGCCAATCAGGAGCTCACATTCCAGAGTAAAACGTCACTCAGAAAAGCTCACAATAAGCCAATCAGGAGCTCACATTCTTGAGTTAAGCGTCAGCCGGGGCGGAGCTCGAAATCAACCAATCAGGAGCTTACATTCTAAACCTAATCTAATCAAGTGCATGCAGCACCTGAAGACGAATGCAAGCGCTTGTAGGGGGAAAAAAAAAAAAAACTACCAATACATGAATACAAAGTGCTCATGGAAAAGAAAGTCATGCAGCGGAGCATCTACTGATGAGGAATGTACAGGTATGAGGAATGTCTGTTGATTCTGACCGCACGTGAGGGTTTAAAACCAACATCGCTGCTTTGGTTGCTTTCCTGTAAAGCGGACAGTCTTTCCACAGCTGTTGTCTAAGAGCAATACAAAAAAAGACTTCACGAGAACCCAACTAGTTTAGCAGTGAAGAAACAAGTGTCATGCTTCGAGGGATTTACTGCAGTCTAACTATTTATACAGAGAGAGAGAGAGAGGGGGGGGGGGAATAATAATAGGGAAACGCAAGAGAAACCGGTCTAGTAAAATACTATGAGCTGCGGCTCCCGATGATAAGGAGGTGCTTTTTCATCTTTTTCTTTTGTAACAAAAATCTCAAAACCCTTTGTATTTTATTTATTCAATTATTTCTACCAAGAAAAATACAAAACATTGTAAGGCGGTAAGTAACTATGTGTTGTTGAAGCCGTTACAGTGTAGGGGGATCCTGAAGGAGCCGGCGCCGCCATCACTGTTGTTTGCACTCCTCTGGGGGATTGGCGTCCTTCTGGTAAACAAAACCACAACAACAAAACAGATTACAGCCAGAACAAGAGATCCGGAGTCTTCAGGGCCCTCAGCCAATCAAATCACACGGCCACAAACTGAGGGATGACGGGCCCTATGAGATCTGACACACAAAACAGAACACAGGATCCAGACAACAGAACTCAGACAACGGAACATCACGGAACACTTCAAAAGAAATGGAATGCACATTTAAATATTGATAGGCTAGTGTCTGAATAAAATCGGGGAGGAATGAAGGGAGGGTATAGATTTTCTACAAATAAAGTTCACACATAATGGTTAATAAAATAAAATTGGATAAACTAGGCCAGTAAAACAAACCTGTTCAAAAAGGTAGGAAAAAGGGAAAGAGATTCAGACTAATAAAACATGGAATGCCACAAACACTTCAAAAGTAAAAGGAATACACATGTATAGCGAGACAAGTATAGTGACATGTATAGTGTTGATATTAGAAAAAAAAAAAAATCTGAATAATAATTAAAAAAAAAAAAAAAAAAAAACTCTACAACATTGGTTTAAAACAATTCAGGAAAAATGTATTGCACTGCATTTAACATGAAAGAAAAAAAGATTTGTTAAAATGAAAAAATAAATTACATTTAAAGGGTCCAAATCATTGTACAATTAAAAAAAAAAAATAATAATAATAATAATAATAATAATTGGGTCTTTAAAAAGGAATAAAAAAATAAGAAAAAAAAAATATGAGAGAAATAGGCCAGTAAATCAAACCGGCCCACAAATAAATACAATTTCAGAACAAAATACTTCTTAGGGGCCCAAAAATTTGATGAGCTACATTTAAGTCACAGAAACAAAATATAAATATAATTACACATGAAAACAGAATATAGAAAATACAAAAAATTGAAAAGCTTAATTTTATTTTTATTATTCATACTTTGATGACTAAAATAACATTACAACTATATAAAAAAACTGAATTTAGAAAAAAAACTTTACACTTTAATAATTAAAATAACTTGACACCAAAAAAACCTCTTAATTTGACAAATTCAGAATTTACTATACTTAAACGTTACACCTTGATTACTAACAATGACCATTCAAAAGCTTTAATTTGGTAAATATAGAATTACAATTTTATATTTAGACTTCACATGATAATCAGAAAACACTAAGACAATAAATAAGAGCCTGAACATTTTAGATTTATACTTCACACTTTAATGACTAAAATAAGACTTTAAAATAACATTACAAAACTTAATTTTCAATGACTAAAAATGAATAATAAATGAGCATTCAGAAACCTTTAATCTGGTAAATATAAAAAGCACCATTTTATATTTATACTTCACACAGATGACCAAAAAACACATCAAGACAAAAAATAAGAGCCTGAATTTTGCAAAAATTGGATACTTCACACTTCTTAAATCACTAAAAGACATTAAAATGCCATTAGAAAAATTTAGTTGACAAATGTGGAATAAACTACATTTATTTATACTTTGCACTGACTAAAATGCACAAATGATCATTTAGAAACTTTTATCTTGGCAGATTTGAAAAAAAAAACTACAATTTTATATTCATACTTCACACATTGATGACTAAAATTAGACATTAAAAGTCAGCATTCATAAACCTTTAAGCACAAAATAAGTATAAGGGAGATTTCATAGGGCCCTGTGGATGTCAAAGCAATGATTGACACCAGTTTTAACCAATCGCAGGACAGAACGAGCACTCTCCACTTGCATTTCCACAACAGAAAGACTCGAATAAAAAAAAAAAAAAAAAAAAAAAAAAGGAACGAGTCGAACCAAAAAAAAAAAAAGTTCATTAAGAGCAAACCGGATGCTTCAACATACAGAAACAATACAGATGCTAATGGCAACAACCCACGATGGTTAAGAGCGTCAAAACAAGCACACGCCCGATTAGTGATTAGTGTGGGGATGAGCAGGAATCATGGGAAGGGGTCACATTCAGAGATGAGCTTTACCTACCGGGACAGGGTTACTACAGACACCACTTAAACCTAGTGGAGAAATTTAAAGAGGAACTCACAAGAGTGCTCGAAGACGTAACATGTTAATCATGGTGTTTATAGTGTTGTGGCGCTGTAAGAGAGTCTACATGTGGATTAGTTGATCATGCTGTGAGAATGATGATGATGATGAAGCAGAAATGTGACATGCTGGAGATGAATATGGAGAAATGCAGAGCAGATGAATGAGCAGTGATGCTTTGCTCATTTTCACAGCAGAGTTTGAATAAAGTGGCTTGTTTAGTTTTAGCAAGCCAGAAAAAGAGCCACACGACTGATCTAAAAAATAAACAATAGAAATAGATTGTAGGATGCAATACTGATTTCTAGCTATCGTTCTGTAGCACATAAGCAATAAAGCCAAAGGAAATGTAAAAAATAAATCAGAATAATTTCTTAGCCCATTATTGAATTGGTTTGTGTAAATGTGTGTAAATATACATTTATATTTTAGTAATATTAGCTAATATTTTACAGTCTTTTAGTAGACATAAATCGATGCGTCTTGCTTGATTTACCAAACAAAATGGTCTAATTGTATTTGCATAGTAACTCTTTAAAAATGCAATAAAAAAAAAAAAAAACTGACTTGGGTTTAGCTAGTAAACAAAGCTTTCAGCATACATTTGCAAATATATCTGTGTAAAAATAGCAAAAACTTCTCACAGATGCTGTTTGGCCCTGGCAGAGTATTTTAGTCACGTTTATTGTATTTACTTGCATTGTTTTATGTATTAAGTTCATCATCCAAAGACGACAATGCCTTTATTTATTCATTCATTACAAAAAGTCTGGTTTAAGGTTGATATTTTATTTTGAAAGGTGCTTTAAAAAGTAATAAAATTACACTAAAATTAAGCTTTTAGAAACTAATTTGTTATTTAAGCTGCAAATTAAAACGAGCAGATACACATTTAACTACACCAAATTACACCAATTACATAAGTTCGAAATAGCTAAATGTATTATTATTGTAAAAGTTTTAAAAAGCCAATACATTGTGCAACCTTACACAGTATATTTAAGTAATATACTCAAGAGTAAATTTAATTATATTTGAATAATTGAACGTTCACAAAAGTATGAGCATGCAAAATTGTTGTGGAGCGCTGCGAAAAGGAGCAGGATTAAACAAGGTGATTAGAAACTATAAAAAAAGCAAGCGATTGGTCCATATTTTAAAGTTCTGTACAGATGTTTTAATCTTTAAATGGTCTCATGCAGTCATGTGGTGCAATTACGCAGCTCAGAGTTAACCAAGTTTCAACCTCGCAATGCAGTGAACTGTGAAACTTGTCGCATGAGCTTGCGTTTCCGGTCTGTCGCATTCACACGTGTATGAATAGAAGTGTATAGGGCAGAAAGCCAAGTGTGGCTTAATAAATTACTGTTTTGTTGTTTGATAAAGTCTGTACTGCATTTCGTTACCTTGTACTTGTACATGTGTAATGACAATAAAGTTGAATCTAATCTAAAATAATTACAATATTGATAGTAATTGAATTGCTACAATTCCCCAAGTTATTAATAATTGTTTAAAATTTATTATTTATTTATTGCCACATCAGCAACTTATGGCTATTTTTTGGCAAAATGGATATACAAAATATTACACGAAAAATATAAATAAAAAGTATTACACTAAAAGTGACTTAAATAGAGAATATCCATAGATAAAATTCACAAAAACTTTATGCAAAGTTGAATATGATTTCAGTTCAATTTTTGGTAATTTAACTCTTCCTGGTGGTACCTTTTTATAAATGTCTAAAGTATTCTCCTAATAAAAATAAATGTCTACATGCTAACAAAATATGTTTTGTGGTGAGAGCAGCCTGGCAGTAATTACATTTAGGTGATTCTTCAGTAAATATAAATGTGTCAACCTAGAACGTCCAAATTGACATCTGGTAAAGACCGTCTGATCATGCCAAGACCGTCTGGTCTTAATTATAATTTGTTAAATGTCTCTTATTTTTGGGTTAATTTCATGTAATTTATTATTTATGCAGTTGTCTTATTCCTTTGCCATGTTTTATGTACAAATTAAGTCCTCAGGAGGAATTAAACATTCAGTCACATTCAAGGAAAGTAATTGATTAAAGATAGGAAAGTTAAGTGCTTTTGTAAAAGTAATATATATTATAACCTTTTACTAAATGCTTCCTAATTTTATAGAATATATAAAAAATAAAAATACAATTATAATCACTAAAATATACATTTTTAAATCCTTAAGTACACTATTACAGATCATTGAAATACTCATAAGTGTACACAATTATGTCACTTAAATAAATAATAATAAAAGTCACCGAATTACACAATACATATTTGGTAAAATTGTGCAAATTCACTAACAGTACAATAATTCAATATTTGTACTTAATTTTTCATGTAAAACATCAAATTGTACAGCAAAGATGCTCAGTAAAGCCAGGGGACAAGCATCCATTATGATTCCCATCCTGACCTTTGACCTGACGGAGTAAGTACAGTCAGAGTCCTCAACACGCACAGATCCAGAGAAAAACAGGCAGAATGAGTGTGAAAAATCAAAAACTGACCTTTGTAGGGCAGTGTGTGTATTAAACACAGCCGCTTCAGAGGAGTTTTAGAGGCGAGAACCCAAAATAAGCACAGAAGTGCATTGTGGTATTTATAAAGCAGGGTTAAAGGTCAGAGCGCTCCTGCACTAACAGATGTTCACTCCGCAAACACTGCGCTCATTCATCCACTGACTGCAGCAGAGATAGATAATCTTCCACTAATGCGTGTACCAGAGATGGCAGTGCATCCACCTTTGCCCTGCAGCACATGATGTTTTACATCAATTATGGGAGGAATATCCATTAAACTAAACATTCAGCGTCTTAAATGAAGTACTAGCCTGTTTTTGGTGCAATTTGGTGCTGAGATGAACCACTGCCAATACAACACAGAATATTACTATTAAGAGACAGATAGTGTTGTATTCTTATTTTAAAAGTGATCAATAACAGCATTATGCATATTCAATCATTATTATAAACTGTACTGAATATCAGCATGTCTAAAAAAAAAAAAAAGGTGGATACACCAGGAAAGACGGCCATCTGGGCTGTGTATATGTGCGCTTAACTATTTGTACAGCGGTTTACACACTATTGTTGAGTGATGAGTGTGTCTGGATGAGTGGAGGTGACCGTTTGAGTTCTGTATGTTGAGATCTCAGTATCAGACACTTATGAGCAGCTCTAACGGACGTCTGGACTCTTACCTTGGGCTCATAGTCTGGATCGTTCTCCTCATCTGCCTCTTCTTCGCCCTCCTGCAAAACAAACACACATCAGTTGGTTTCATTAAAGGGCTTATGATTTATTAGGCATGCTAGGTTAAATAGGCAAGTCACTGGGAGAACAGTGGTTTGTTCTGCAGCCAATCAAAAAGAAAGACTAATATAAGATTGACCACATAATTTAACGTTATATAGTAGTCAGCATTTAGAAGTGGATCATGAGATTTAATCAAAGATGTCCTAAAACATTTGTCAAGCCAGAAATTTTTCATACGCTGGCTAATTCTGACTTAGTTTTTGTTTAAATGTAGAGAAAAGCAGAGAAATTGTTTTTCTAGGCACTATGAAGCCTATTGGACATCTCTTTATGATCTTTTTGAAGGAGCCAACGCCATTTCCCACCGTCAAACTTGCGAACAGTACAAATAATTTCAGGCTTGACACTATAATTCATGATTATAGGAATTACTCCAGAAGAAAAAAAAATTAACAGGGAGATTTAAAGGCAATGTTGGACGTGTGTTAAAAAGGATTCATTTTTATTGCAAGTTTAACTTATTATTAATAGTAAAAAAATTGTAATAAAAAAAAAAAAACACAGGATTAAAGAAATGGCATATGTCAATGGAGAAGATCACATACATTGTCAAAAAGAAACAAAGTGTGTTTGAAGATATCTGGAGACCTTTTAATAACTTTCTAAAGTACAATGTAAATGTTGACAGTCTACTACAACTAGAACAAGCTTAGGAATATGGGAAGTATCATGGATTAAACACTCAGTAAACACTCTCTACCTGATTTAAACATCCCCTTTTTTCTCTCTTCCCCCTTTTTTATCATATTTATTTGTTGATTTATTTATATTTTATTTATTTATTTAGTTTTTTTTTTTTTTTTTAAGGGAATGGGTTGTTGGGAGGGAGAATGGGGTAAAAAGTTTGCTGTGCCTTCATGATTATTGTTCTGTAATTGTGTAATCGGTTATGATATGCAAATAGAAAAAAATAAACACCAACCTCATCATCCGCTTCCTCTCCCTCCTCATCATACTGAAAAAGAAAAACAGTGTTCAGATTGAGGAATATTGGGCAACTTTTGGTCATTTGGTTTCTTATTTTTTTTCCATTTAACACCATGCCTACTCCTATGGCCATTTTCATGGAGAGAAAAAGTATATTCTATATACATCTAGATTACATTAAGGCTTTACCACTTTAAAAACTAACACTGTGTTTAGGTTAATCAATATAAACAAAGGGAATACAACTTCACAATTCAATAAGAATTTTTACATGAATACTAGATGATTAACAAATAAGGTAAATTCTTTCCACGTCTGCTATTAAAGTACAAAAATGTACGTCAAAGTGCTCTCAGTATAAACACTGACTAGTCGTCTAGTTAGAGGAATGAACAGTTTTATGTGGTCTTGTTCACTCACGTCATCATCGTCATCTTCGATGGCCTCTCCAGTGAAATACAGCACAGCTCTGGGAACGATACGCTCACGGATGAAGTGACCGATCTCGAAATCTGCTGCTAAAACTGCCTCTGAGTCTTCATCCTGAAACAGCATCAACAAACTTTCACTCCTAATATTACTGCGTGACACTCATTTAATACCATTATATACACCAGCATATCTCGATTTCTGCAAGCTGATGTCACAAAACAAGCAATCAAAGAAATTAATTATACAAGTTAATTTTATGGTCAATTTCACACTAAATTAAGCCAAGTCACAATTAAACAGTTTGTTTTATTGCGCATTTGGATATTAAGTTTAGAAGTAGGAAGATCCACTCACCAGCTCACCGCTTTCTGGAACTGCAAACAAATTAAATAAATACAGTCAAGTAAGGAAAAACGCTCATACGAAAGATTAGCTCTACATTAGTGGAAACATGATTTTTTCATTATTATTTGCACTGGCTTTAACAACATTCATCCTGAATTACTGACATCCTTATTTTTTATACTTGGAAGCAACTTAAACTTTCAGATTATCTGCAATTTATAAAATCAACTCATTTTAAAAGCATAAATTAATTAGTGCTGGGGAAAGATTACAACTAATTACACCAAAAAAATTGTGGTTATATATCCATCATGCATGGATTTCTATAAAAATACGTACATTTAATATTACTAAATATAAACAAACATTCATTTAAATATATGCATGCATGTGCATTTAGATATACAGTACACGTACGGTCAAAAAAAACTTTAGTTTTGGGTGCAATTAATATTTGCCCAGCACTAAAATCAACAACAGCTGTAATAAACAGCACTTATTTACTGCTCTTCTCTAGAGTGTATATTGATTTTATATTACTTTTACATGCATGACACCACACCTCCACAAAATATATATGGTACTATTAGTAAAACATGGCACAGTAATACGAGAACTCACTGTTTTGTGTTAAGTGTAGTGCAAAAAAAAAAATAAGTCTTGAAAGTGCCTACAGCCATTGACATGTATTCTATAAACCAGCTAAAGTCAACAAAAACTAACATCTAATGCTTCACAGATCAAAATCCTCTTGAATCGAGGGTGAGGTAAACGGGTTGTAATTTTTCAACGCATGTAAAATGATGTACCTTCAGGCGGAGAGAAGAAGTTGAAGAATGAATCGTTGGGAACCGTCTTGGTGACCGTCCTCACTGTGCCACGACCCTTGTGCTTCTGTTTCTTCTTGATGGTTTTCAATGTGACGTTCTTGCCTTTAGTCCAGTCGATCGTGCAGCTGAAACCCAAAATCACTCAACTCAGACTCTATACTGAAGAGCTCAGTGAAAACTACTGCCGAGCACTATCTAAATTATTAATATTGAAAATGTGCATATCGGGATTTACAACCGAGGGCAGAATCACTAGCCCACACCCCATGAAATTATTTATTGAACATTTCAGATTTAGAACTATATACACAAAGCTCTAGATCCAACCAACAGAATAGTAAATAAAAACCTTAACAGTGCTCAAAATTAGCATCGAAGCATGTCTGATACTCAAAGATCCAAATCCTGTTGCCATTTGTTATTAATACATGAACAAATCGTTGTTTATCTCCAAAGCATCCTAGCACTAAAACAGGGAAAGAGCAGAATTCATCTGTACCCCGTGCAGCCCATGATCTCCGGCCCGTCGAAAGAGAAGGGGTCCGACTCGTCCGGCTCAGACCGCATCTTGTAGGTTTTTGTCAGGATTGTTTGTGTGAAGAAATCATTGGGCTCAAAGTGGAACTCTAATGTGAAACTCTACAGAAACAGAACAAACAAAAAGGCAACAGTGAGATTAAACCAATAAATCAATCAACAAGCGAATGACTCCGACAGTCAGACTCACCATGGGCTGTCCGGCGTCAGAGAATTTGACTTTAATGTCTTGTAAGTGCTTCAGGATGGGTTCATCGTGTTCCTGAGCAGGAAGAGTAAATGTGTCATTAAAACAAATGCTTAAAATCAATTCAATTCAGCTTTATTTGTACAGCGCTTTTACAATGGAGATTGTGTCAAAGCAGCTTCACATAAATGGTCATAGTAACTGGATCAGGGTGGTTCAGTTTTTAGTGTTTAAGTTCAGTTCAGTTTAGCTCAGTTCAGTGTGGTTTGAAATCATTACGGAGTCCAAACACTGAAGAGCAAATTCATCGATGAGTAGCTTTTCAGATCCTGAACCATGCAAGCCAGTGGCGACAGCGCCGGAATTGGAGAGTGAAGAAAAAAAAACCTTGAGAGAAGCAGACTCAGTTCAGCACGAACATTTTAATTTCTCCGCTGGCCAAAAGTCTTGTGCAGAGCTGCAGTCTCAGCAGTGGAGGCTGGAAGCTGGCCTCAGCGAAGACTAGTAATCAGTACTATTAAATGCAACTTTCATCTTTACTTAACACGAGCAGTAATGCTGCTTACAATTTTAGTACACAATGATTTCTAAAAGCCAAATTTAACTATAATGGAGACTCATGATATTAGTTTTAACTTGCTTGTAAATTCCATTTTAGCTGAAGCGTTATCAATTTTGTGCACTTTATTAGCTGCTGCCAATACATTTCCTTATATACAGATTATACCTGTATTATTTATTACAGTACATAGAATTCTGTTTTATAGTACAGAAATGCAAGAAAAAAAAAGCTAGTTAAATAAAATCAGGGTTCATACACATTACTAAAACATAAGGTCATGAGAATTTACCAACGTCAGGGGTGTCCACACTCGGTCCAGGAGGGCCAGTGTCCTGGAGAGTTTAGCTCTACCTTAATCAAACACACCCGAACAAGCTTATCAAGCTCTTATTAGGTATACTAGAAATCTTCAGGCAGGTGTGTTGAAGGAAGTTGGAGCTAAGATCAGCAGGAAACCGGCCCTCCAGGACCGACTTTGGACACCCCTGACTTAAGTATATTCTCATGACCTATTGTTTCATGCAATGTCTACATCCGCATGGTTAAAGAAAAACAATGCATGTTCAAATTTGTTACAGCATATGGTAAAACACAGCAATCTATTTAGTTTAAATTTAGATCCATGTAAAATTTAGATGATGCTTACACCGCACTAATAATGTTAGTATGTGATTGGCCAAGGGCAGAGTAGAAGTCAAGACACCTAACCTATATTCAAGTAAACAGATATTTGTTTTCCATGACTTTTCCAAAACTTTTCCAGGCCTGGAAAATGCCATGTCAATATTCCATGACTTTACCAGGTTTTTAATGATCATATGAACCCTGTAAATCAGGGTACCACCAACTGTAGGGCTTGTGTTATCTAATAATCCTCCACTTCCCCACCAGTAGATGGCAGTAAGCACCAGTCCTACACTCTTCACAGCCTCAAATCCCCTGCTGCATGACCTGCTTTCAAACTAGTCACAAACACTCCCTCCAAGCACACAATACCAGCAGAGATCAGAATGGACACTAGCCGCTCCATTTAAGTCTCTTTTAAAAACCCATTTGTTTACATTGGCCTGAGGATTGTTTTTCCATGCATCACTGCAATTATATCTTTTACATAGCGACTACAAAGTAAACTACTCTCAGATCTCTTTTTAAATTAGTATTTTCTATAAGATGCTTTACAGTAGTATATTAGTGCTCATACATTAGACTAGTCAGTACCAAAAGACAACAACTAATCTAACAAAAATAAAAAATTGGTTCACCCAAATTAATATGCTGGGGGAAAATAAAATTTAAATAAATTTGCATACAGAAATCAAGTTAAACAAATGCAAAATTCACAAATAAAGTGAAACGAATATGAAATGTAGTTGCAATCTTGTAGTTTGCATTTTATGGTTGCAATAAAACATTTTTATTTAAACAAAAATCCTTATTTTTCTATTCCTAAAGATGTTTAGTGACCAAACTCTTATTGGATATTAATAAGATTAATAAAACTTATATCCAATGCAACAATGTGCATGTTTAACTGCACCAAACATTTGGCTATATTAACAGATTTATGTAAAAGTATTTACGTTAAGCACTTCATCTCCCTGTTAATCATGTAGTAAAGCACTTTGGTCAGTCTTGTGGCTGTTTTAAAAGTGCGTTATAAGAGTAAACCTGAAAGTAACTACACTCTCGTCCTACCTGCAACATTTCACTGAGAAGGTCCACGTTCTTGAAAACTGTGAGCCAGAACTCTGGGATGCCTTTGGGATCTTCCTTCTCCTCGTCTTTTTTCTCCTCCTCCACTTTGGCCTTTTCCTTCATTTCCTCCTGAGGGCGATAATCAACCAGAGTCAACAAAGGTAAGACTAGACTTGATTAAACGCTGAAGCTTTTATATCATTATGTTGTATCAGTATTGACCTAAGCTGCAATAGAGATGATATACACACACACACACAAACATTTAAATTCTTATTGTATACAAATGCATAAACAATACTGAAGAGAAACAAAGAACAATCATCATTCTGCAATTGAAAAAAGTACAACAGGTAACATTACACAAGTCTCATTAACAAACAATGCATTAAAATCAACAGCAATCTTTTCATTGCAGTTATGTTATTGCCGTTAATGCCAATTAAACAATTTTAACTCCCATTTAATTAACCACTTACCTCTTTTGATTAATGCATAAAGAAAACATCAGCTGATTAAATGCTGAAGCTTTTATCATCAAGGCATCAGTGTTGACCCAAGCCAGGAGATTAACACGAATACTTTGCATACTGCTTTATTGTATATAACAGACAAATGCTACAATAATAATCAATTGCAAAAGGATGAAAGTACAATAGGTAACATTACAATGGTCTAATTAATGCACAGTTAATGCATTAATCAACAGTGAGCATTAATGCAGTTACCATGTTAATGCAAGCAAAACTAATGATTAACACAATTTAATTTTAATGCATTATTAGACATTAAAACAAGAGCTGCTTAAATGCTGAAGCTTTTATCATTGAGGTATCAGTATTGACCCAAGCAGCAGATTACTGTAACATGTATAATAAAAAATACTTTGTGCAATGCTGTGTATAAGCGAATGTTTCAGAATATTCAACTGCAAAAGGATAAGAGCTCAATAGGGTTATAATGGTAATAATGAGGCATTAATCAACAGTGAACCTTTAATTGCAGTAACAATGTTAACGCTACCAAAAAAACAACTTAATTTTAGTTATTAGGAAACATCAGCTGCTTAAATGCTGAAGCCTTTATCATTAAGGTATCAGTATTGACCCAAGCCAAGAGATTATTTTAACGCAAATACTTTGTGTACTGCTTTATTGTATATTACAAACAAAAACTACAATAATAATCAATTACAAAAGGATGATGAAAGTACAATAGGTAACATTGCAATGGTCTACTTAACGCACACTAGTTAATGCATTAATCAACAGTGAGCATTTTATTGCAGTTACCATGTTAATGCTAGCAAAACAAATGGTTTTAATAACCATTTACAATTTGATGTTGATGCATTTAGACATTAAAACATCTGATTAAACGCTGAAGCTTATTATTGTGGTATCAGTATTAACCTAAGCTGCAGATTTTAACATGTATAATAACAACTTTGTGTAATGCTTATTTGCATACAACTAACAAAATGTTACAATAAACAGTTGCAAAAGGATGATAAAGTACAAGTAACAGTCATTGCTAATTTAATGCATTAATCAACAGTGAGCTTTTTATTGTAGTTACTAAGTTAATGCTAATTAAAAATACTGAAATTAAATGTTAATTAAATGTTAAGTCAAAGCCTTATATTACAGGCTTAATAAACAACAGGCCTGTTAAAATTTGCAAATAGACCAAGTCTTACAGCATGAATATTATTAAAGTGAACAATGTGTGTGAATATTATTCAAGGGTACTTAAAGTTTAAATAATTATTCAACTATGTTTAAGTGCCTATGATAATATGCATGTTCTTTATGATATATTGTATTAATGTATATCAGCACGTCCAGTTAAAACAACAGTTCACCAAAAAATATAACAAAATTACTCAATTCATGTAATTACAAACATTGAGATATTTAGAATGGCTAAAAACCAATATCCATTGACTTGAACAGTATTTGTTTTTCCTATAGATGGCAGTATTTTTGGGCGAACTGTCCTTTTAAGGCGGTGGCAGTGTTTGTAAAGCATGCAGGTATGGATCACCTGTACCTGCTTACTTACTGTCAGCTCTTCCTCCTCATCCTGCTTCCACTCACACTCTTCATCTGTGGGTTCGTACGCCGCTCTCACGATCTCACTCCGCTAAACACACAAACACCAATGCTTTAGCCAACTACACAGCAAAATGGTCGCAATAATAAATAACAACATGACAGTCTATAGAGGAGGTGAAATCAATAATTGTTCTAATAAATTGGATGTAATATTAAGCGCAGGTTATTTGCAGGAAGACACTGCAAACAATAACAGATATAGATTTACGCATATGTATATATTGTATATAAACACCCAATTCAAATGTATTTAAATTATAAACACTTATTGAATCACTCCATTACTAAATTTATTACATTCTATTAAGTAAAAGGTTAAGCAAAATGAGTTTAAGAGTAATTGGTCAATAAAAGGGAAAAAGACAGTATATTCATTTTATTGCATGCTATTTATTCATCATTCATTTATTTATTTAATGCCTTTTCAGCAACATTGACTATATATTTATGGCAAGTATTAAAAATTTCCAATCATTATTTTCTTAATTATGCATTGTACAAAAAAAACCACAAGCCATATTAGAGGTTTCAGTTTATCAATAAATATACTAAAATACTTGTGTATTTTATTACTGTATAGTTTATTTTACTACTCTAAAAGTAGTATTATTGTATAGCTTAATACTGTAAAATAAAATCTTAATGACTGCTAAAGCAACTGTGCCCAAGTTAGTTTATGCACAGAACAAACCACAATATGAATCAATGTTCCTGCTAAAACAATCCATGCGTCTAAGATTTAGCTTGAGCAGAGTAAATCTGGTAAAAGCATTATGACCGAGGTGAGAATGTAAACAGGTTGTGTTGTTCGTCTCTGGTGTCCTTGATTGAGCACAGGCTTTCAGCAGGTTTGTGTTTGCTGCAGTTGGAAATGCTGAAGCAGCAGGTCAATAGAAGCGGTTTAAATGTACAGCACTGCTCTTCTAGAACAGCAACGCTTTCTCTTCTTCCTCATTATGCATTCAATAACAATTCTCATTGGAATTAATGGAATTTAAATTTACAATTGGCCAAAAATAACCAAATGCAAGCAAACTACACATTAATTACAGATGATAGTTTTCAAACTAAGTGTCACTTCCATAAACTCTCAAAGTAAAAGCATTTATTTAAAAATGAATGAATAATTACAAGAAATAAAAAGGTTGACTTAAAACAGAAGCATATTTCAGGGGTTTGGCTAAATTTTTCTATAGTTTGACAAATTTTAAATCCTTCCCAAGTTAAAACTATGAAAATTAATTTGTGGAAAAAAGTATTTAGATTTTTTTTTTTAAATGAATGCATTAATAATAGTAAAAATATTAATAAAATGTTTATCTTAAGGGAACTTTTGTAAAAACTTCCATATTTTAGAAAAGAGATGAGATTTGCCAGGTTAAATCAATGGAAACTGGAATTTCAGATTTAAGAAAACAAATATATATTTAAAAAAATTACATTTTAAAAATGAACGTATAATAGTTAAAAATGAGGAAACTTTGCTAAACTCCCATTTTTTTTTTTTTAAATATTATACATCTTTTCCAAGTTAAAATTATAGAAATTGGAATTGCAGAAAGAAAAAAAGCATTTCAATTTAAAATAAGATGAAGGATTAATAAATAAAAATGAATAATCAAGAAATTACAAAAAGTATATTTTGAGGGAACTTTCACCTTATTTTAAAACTACAGCTTACAATGATTAAAAAAAAAAGCATTAAGACATAAATTAAATAAATGAAATGATAGTAAAGAAACAATATGAATAAAAAGTATATTTTGAGGAAACTTCGTGAAAATTAGCACATTTTAGAAAAAAGACATATTTTCCTGGTTAAAATAAGATGAATTAAAAGTGATCTATATAACAATAGTAAAAAAAACGTATATTTGGAGGAGACTGTTAAACTTTAATATTATACATTTTCTCCAGGTTAAAATTATATAAAATAGAATTTCAGGAAGAAAAGGGCATTTCAATTCAAAATAAAATGAAAGAAATAAAAATTAATAGTAAAAATATTAATAGCATATTTAGTGGGAACTTATTAAAAATTCTTATTCTAGAAAAACTAAACATCTTTCCCAGATTAAAATGATGGAATTTGAAACTTCAGATGAAAAGCATTAACATTTAAAATAAATAATAGTAAAAAAAAAAAGAATAAGTATATTGAGGTTAAATTCCCATATTTTCCTGATTAAAATGATGGAAACTGGAATTTCATAAATTTAAAAAAAGCATCGATTTAAAATAAAATGAAATAAATTAACAGTAAAAAAAAATGAATAAAGTACATTGAGGGAAATTTTGTAAAACCTTCCATATTTCAAAAAAATTATACATTTTTCCAGGTTAAAATGGTCGAGACTGCATTTAGGAGGTAAACTAAAAGCATGGTTTTCTTTTGGAGGACAGAAACGTGTGGGTCCTCGAAGCTCACCTTGTCGAACAGAGGCTGATAAAGAGCTGCATATTTTCGCTCCAGCTCGTGGACTTCTTCATAGAATTTAGCTTCGATATGGGCACATTTGACCTGGAGGTTCTTAAGTGCATTAACACGTCTTTTCACCACCTTTGGTAAACTGCACAAAAAAAAATGAACAAAATGAGGTCGACAAGCACAAGAATCACACAGATCAGTGACTCAAAACCAGATTAAAGGCTGAATAAATATATATAAAATACAATAAAGACCTGACATTTGAATGCTCAGTGTTTCTGCAGATTTCAGCTCAGTCAAATTTAAGACTTTTTTTAAAAACATGAAATTTCAGACTTATTGAGGGATAAACACTAAGGTACTTGGAAAAAGTATTTACTTGCAGTCAACTAATTCAAATACAGTTATTTCTCATCCATACATTATAAATAGCGTCAAAACAAGCACACACAAGTTTCAAAATCCATAATAAACTCATCAGGTAGTTATAAATACATGGAGAACAAATGTTACTGGAAGATAATTAAACCATATTGGTAACTAGAGTTCATGAATAAAACTTGCTTGTTTGATTAAGATGTATTGCTCAATTAGTTCAGTCTGAAAATAATTGTGATTGGCTGGATGTGGGTCTGATTTCTGGGAGCATTTTTCATTTTTTAATATGAGAATTTTTCTAACACTATACATGCATGCATCTTAAATGAAAAACTAACATTTATTTATTTCAACTGAAATAACGTTGCAGCCACACTTGTGCGCGCGTGCGGAATTTAGTCGTACAGCACAGCAAAAAGGAGCAGGATTAAACAAGATGACTAGACACTAAAAAGCAAACAATCGGTCAACATTTTAAATTTTGTACAGAAGTCATGTTTTGATCTTTGACTGGTCTCACGCAGTCACATGAAGAGATTTCACAGGTCGGAGTTCACCAAGCTTGAACTTTCCAATGCAGTGAACTGTGAAACTAGTCGCACAAGCTTGCGTTTCCAGTCTGCAGCATTCTCATGCACATGAATGGGGCGAAAAGTGCAGTGTAACCGGGGCTTTAGGCACTAAACCTGTATCAATCAGATTCATTTAGCAATTAAACACAAATTTGGATTGATTTTTTTTCTTCAGCTGGCTACAGAAATAGCGACCAATGCCTTTCCCAATTAACTAACTTGCCTAACTAACCTAAATAACTCTGTTAAGCCTGTAAATGTCACTTTAAGCTGAATACTAGTATCTTACAAAATAACTAGTAACATTATAGCAGAGACGATGGAAATTAGTTACTAGAAACTAGCCATGTTTAAACTCCACTAAACAGCACTGAAACTAACCTAATTGACAGAAGGGCAAACTATTGTTTTAATAGTTACAGAAAGTACACAAGTGCTTTATGCTTAAGGATCAGTGGTTAAAATACCAAAAATGAACCTAAAGCTTCCTACTAATCTTGTTTGTGCACTCTCTTTTTATTTTGGCTCAAAGCGATCATTCATTTCAGAGCCTGACACAAGAAACAGGATCTGCCCCAAATTAGAAGCCTTTCATTTCAGTCAGTGTTTGCAAAGTAGAGGAATGAATCTGCAGCCAATGAGAATGAGGGGAGCTATTTGAGGTTGCGTGTGGGTGTTTTCACACGTACCTCTCCATGTATCCTGAGGGAGATCCTACGAGTCCATCCAGCCTCTCCTGCAGCGCCGCCAGAATCTGAGGATTCTGCATCATCTGCCGCGTCAGCTGACGTGCTGAAACACAAACAACATTAACTTGTGCTGCATTACGGACCACTTCATTAAACAAGTGTACATAAACACCACCTATATATACTATATAACTGCAGGTCAACTATGTTAAAGCTATTAGTAGAACAACAATATGAATCAGATTTTTAGCACAGAGTCCATTTACTTGTGCAAGTGTGTACATTTCGATTGAATCAGTTTAATTGCAGTAATATCAGGCTAATATGAAAATCTCCATGTGATTTATTTACAGTACAGTTTGTAAAGTAATATTTGCTGTATTTGAGACTCGAGGATCTAATTGGATTTACAGATGCCAGATTTTTGTTTTTTTTAATGCCATGTCAGCAACCAAGGCTATTTTCATGGCAGGAATCTTTCAACAATAAATATACAATTTAAAAATCAACAAACAATAAAACAAATTAAATAAGATTTTTTGTGTTAATACATGTTGAAAATTCTAAAATCTTTTCTGGTTTCACTTTGTTAAAAATGTTACAGTTGCCAGATAGTGCGAGATTAGCATGGAGCTACCTCATGTAAACCTAAGGTATTTTTATACACCAAAAGGCTCCAAAATTGGGAATTTGATGACATTTTTCATGGTATCTTCACTTTTGATTAAAATGCTATAAACTCATTAATTGTCAAATATTTAGATTAATTTTACATTTCTGAATCATTTTTTAAAGTTACTTATTATTGTTGTTGTTGTTATTTAAATGCATTACTGTTGTGCTATTGTTGTTATTTGAATGCATTACTGTTGTGCTATTGTTAATATTTAAATGCATTACTGTGTGCTATTGTTAATATTGAAATGCATTACTGTTGTGCTATTGTTAATATTGAAATGCATTACTGTTGTGCTATTGTTAATATTGAAATGCATTACTGTTGTGCTATTGTTAATATTGAAATGCATTACTGTTGTGCTATTGTTAATATTGAAATGCATTACTGTTGTGCTATTGTTAATATTGAAATGCATTACTGTTGTGCTATTGTTAATATTGAAATGCATTACTGTTGTGCTATTGTTAATATTGAAATGCATTACTGTTGTGCTATTGTTAATATTGAAATGCATTACTGTTGTGCTATTGTTAATATTTAAATGCATTACTGTTGTGCTATTGTTAATATTGAAATGCATTACTGTTGTGCTATTGTTAATATTGAAATGCATTACTGTTGTGCTATTGTTAATATTGAAATGCATTACTGTTGTGCTATTGTTAATATTGAAATGCATTACTGTTGTGCTATTGTTAATATTTAAATGCATTACTGTTGTGCTATTGTTAATATTGAAATGCATTACTGTTGTGCTATTGTTATTTAAATGCATTAATGTTGTGCTATTGTTAATATTTAAATGCATTACTGTTGTGCTATTGTTAATATTTAAATGCATTAATGTTGTGCTATTGTTAATATTTAAATGCATTACTGTTGTGCTATTGTTAATATTGAAATGCATTACTGTTGTGCTATTGTTATTTAAATGCATTACTGTTGTGCTATTGTTAATATTTAAATGCATTAATGTTGTGCTAATTATGTTAAAAATAATTACAATAATATCAACAACTCGTCTGCCTGTTCCATTAGGATCAAATACTTCCACAGAATCGGTTAACAGCAATTAATGATTATCATAATTATGAATGTAGATCACTTCTTTACTGGTTTATAAATTTGAGAATTAAAGATAGATCATTCACATTTTAGCCTTCAAATAAGCATCCTTAATGAGAATAGCAGTTAAGTTTAACACTGATAATAACAAATGTTTCTTGATCAAATCCTCAGTATGATGCATGTAATAAATTAAACTGTATAATGCATTCAATAAGTTGTTTTAAATTGCAGTCATTATCCATGATCTTAGTTTACAAATGCTTTCAAAATGCATTTATAAAAATTCTGATCTCAAGCTTCCCAGATCTAGAGCATCACCTTCAACAAGGATTAAAAAAAATGCTGTTTACATCAAAAAACTAAATAAAAATGGTAGATCAACGCAACCGTGGCAATCTTTATAGAGTGAGCAGATTAATTAATATTAAACAGGATGGTTCTGTCCAGCTGCTAAACACAGCTGAGGTCACAGAGGGTGATGACTGATATCGGGTTACCCAACACAGTAAGTGCCAATGCTAACATACGCAACTTCATCATAATAACTGCGACTGTCAGCAGGAGTTGCTCCGTCCATCCATCCATCCAGGTCCCCAATAATAGGATCTTTATGGTTTTATCCATCATATCCAATAGAAGAATCAACATTGTTTTATCCATCCAGCCATGGATGGGATCTACTGTTTTGCACATTACAAAACATTTCTCATGTTCTTCCCCAGATATATTTTCTAGAGTTCATAAAAGCCACGGACCAAACCAACCAGCTATTATTATCATTTAAATAATATATATTATGCTATTTTGAAAGCATCAAGACGCTGTAAACTGCAGTAAATTATGAAGGAGCTGGGCTTTAGTTTGCTTTGCACACTGCATCTTTGTGATTGTTGAAATTGCGGTAAAGAATCATGGGTAATGTAGCACAGGATTAATTCCAGTATTTTTTCTTAAATTAAAACTGATAATGAATAAAATAACTGAATGCAAACAGAAGTGATGGGTTCAACAAATGCATATGCAATCTAACCACAGAGATCAAAACAGGTCTGTCTTTAATAGGTTAAAAATCATTGCTTATGGGGTGAAATTAAAATAAAAAAGTCATTATGGAGAAGATTATTATGAGTTTTATTAATAGGAGTTCACCTCCAGAACCTGTTGTACCGGTCAAACTACTCCAGGTAATCTAGTTCTAGCTCATCTTCGTGGTTATGTATTGGTTAACTGCTACATCTTTGCATTTTAGTCAAGCGTTAGCAAAATCCAACGTTGGTTTAAGTCACAAATACTACAGCTAAAAGAGAAATGCATCCAGAAATTAGCAATCATACCTTTACTGTTGTCTTCCCCAGCGTCTTCCTCCTCCTCTTCAACATCTTCCATATCTGCTGGGTCCATTTCAGCCTGGTCTTTACTGCAAACACACGATCACAGGAGATTAAACATTTACCCAGCAAACTCTGCAGGTGTTAACTGGGTTTCCTCCTCCGTCAACATGACATGTCTTAAAAGGGGTCACGAGGAAACCAGCATTTCCTTCAGCTTTAAAATTTGAAAGAGCTCGACCAACTCGTGTGCTTTGCCCACAATTATCACGCATTGAAGCTTTTATGCATTGAATGTTAGATGAATGCATGTGCGGATATTCAGAATTCCAATATATTAGGAATGATTATGCATATCATGGGCAAAATGTAAAGAAATATGGAATATTTAAACATTTACAGTGCCTTTGACATTCGGACTGCTGAATGATTGTCACACTCACAAATACAGCAGTGATTGTTCATCACAATACCAAATGCTGAAAGTATTCATTGTCATATGTCAATCTGGTTTACAACATGCTGAGATATTGACTGAAAATACTCTGAATATTCATAGACCTAAAATGAAGACTCTACTTGTTAACATTAAGCAAATAATATTACAAAAGCTTTTAATAAATGTAAGGTGACACTAATTTCTTAACTCAAGTTTAGCATCAATATCGCAATGTGCACATGGCTGGATCTGCAATGTCAAGTATGATTATTAATTTAACTATTCTGGATTTAAAATGTTAAATTAATGTCTTTAGTTTTCATCAGGTCAGTTTAAAGCATTCAGGCACAACAGCTTTTGTTGCTTCAACAAAAAACAATTCAATAATTTTTATAGTGAGGGTGTCATTTTACATCAGATTTTTCACATTAGTTTAAAGTAAGGGCCGATGTACTAGATCAAATCGCGATAAAATTTGTCAGTAACAATGAGCTCTGCACTTTTTTACTCTATATTATAGACCTATATATCTATATATAGACCTAAGAGGCAATCACACAGCAGAAATGTGCAACAATGAGAATCTTAAGTGTTGATATTAGAGATGTACCAAATTTTTAGCCCCCGAAAGCCTGTCGGCTGAAAATATGTTATGCCATTTAACGGAGCCTGTAATTGGCGTGGCTTCAGTTATTGTTGGGGTACTCTTCTAAATCTGGAACCATTAAAACTCGTGTAGAAATATATATTGTTATAGTACAAAATGGAAATCACTCCACTCATTACTGAACTTCTCTTTAAAATAACCCCAAACATTTTGAAATGCTGAATCCTTAAAAATCCAAGTCATCTGCAGAAATATATCTGCAATTTATAAATTACTAAAAATTATGTAATGTCAATTTTTACAACATTGTGCAGGTATAGTTAATAGCAAAACAGTGCATTAAACTTACTAAAGAGGGTTATTTCTCATTGCTGATTAATGTATTAACACATACTTGTGTTAGCTTTTTTTTTTACAATAAAATCCATTTATAATTTAATAAAACCTTTAAACTCTCAACAAAGCAAACAAATTCATGTTTTATTGCCATATTAGCAGCATTGGCTATATTCAAGGAAACACTGGTTGCCAGTATAATAAAAGTGACCAACATATACAAGTACAATCAAGAATCTTAATCATGCATTATACAAAAAATACAAACAACACTGATCAAAAAAACATACAAGACTTCAATTTGATCAATGATATTCTAAAATTACTCCCCTTTATAACATTGCAATAAAGCAACTTTTTGTTTGTCATTATACCTGCTTTAAATACATTTCAAAAAAAGTATGTTGTGATAAGATTCAGCAATTAATTACAACATAATCCTATGAATAAGCACTGAATTTGTGAACCCCCTCCATTTATCATACTTTGTGCCACATAAAAACGCAGGTGCTTGTGAATCTGCATGATATCAACTGATCTTCAGTGACAGGAAGTTCCTGTGGTGTGCAACAGGTGTATTTCTCATGTCAGAGAAGTGCAGAGTGAGTGAACCCCAAACTGCAAAGTGGCAAGCATGTGTTTGGCATTGCAAAGATGCTTGGGCATTGCTGGTCCTACACATGCGGTCACACGATGATGGCTAAACAAAAATCAGCTGAGCGCGGTGCAAGATAATGCTGTCACAGTACTGGAATTTGTGACTTCCATACAACACCAAGAAAGATGTCGATAGTAGATACCATTTTCAATATTGAGCAGACCACGCCAAATATTCCAGTATCAATACTTAAGTGTTATTTTTGACATCCTTAGTGCAACTAGTGCTTTGTTTTTACATTTAGATTAATGCTAGATGAGCTTTACACATCAGAAACACTAAACCAACCAAACATAATAGAAGACTT
>NC_141024.2:2712500-2725000 GCF_052040795.2 Danio rerio
GTGACTTTTTAGCGCGAAATCATTTATATTAAGCATTTATTTATTTATTAAAAATAACTTGCTAATAAGTATAACATACCTATCTATCTATCTATCTATCTATCTATCTATCTATCTATCTATCTATCTATCTATCTATCTATCTATCTATCTATCTATCTATCTATCTATCTATCTATCTATCTATCTATCTATCTATCTATCTGTCTGTCTGTCTGTCTGTCTATCTATATGTCTGTCTGTCTGTCTATCTATCAAACTGCTAGTATGATGTGCACAAATGACGACTTGTACTGAGAAATGCATGAACTGTTGTGCAAATGTGAATAGTGTTGTGAGAAATGCACTAAAGCGACTGAGGAAAAACTGTATTATTATTACATATTGTTGTTGTTATCATTAAAAAAAGCAATGACACAAAGATAGATACCAAAATCATCGTGTTTAAGTGTGTGTATGTGTGTGGTCGTCAAATAGACACTCTTTATTTGCATTTAATATGTTCTCTATGTGTTAAAACAGTGGTTCTCAAAGTGGGGGTCGGGGCCCCCTGGGGGGTCGCGGGACAATGTCAAGGGGTCGCTTGGTGATATCCAAAACTCAAATAAATTTTATTAAACTATCAGAATTACCTTATTTTATTCATAACCGACAGAATATAGTTAATAGTTGCATTAAAGAAACAACAACGTAAAAATAACAATCAGCCATCAGCCTTTAATTTTAAAAGCAAAAAGTAATTAAATCAATGACTGTAAAAAATATGGACGACGCGACAGCCCTTTTTCCCATTGAACGCCTTGAGGGCAAAACGCCTGCTTGACGGGCACAAACTGTCGCAAAAGACTGCTGAAATTGGAGCCAGACATGCGCAGAAGGACTGTCTGATGGAGCCAGAGGAGGAGCCGCGAAAATGAGCAGAGTCGAGCTTCCAATCAAACGCTTTATGTAAAATCAACTACGCCCCCCGAACTTCTCAGCATGCGTTTGCTGTCATATCAACACAAATGGATGTAATAACGTTAACAAATATGAGGGTTTTATATATTCAATCGCGCCAGCTCCAGGCCGCAGCGCATAACTTACTCGCGGCGTCGCGGGCTGATTCCGGCTCGCATGCGGCAGCACCGGCTCGCTCGGCCGCCGCATCTGGCTCGATTGACATGGACTGGAATCGGGCAGTGAGTCCAGGCATCCGGAGTAGGTCCAGCAGAGGTAACATTAGTCAGTCTGAGCTCTAAGAGATAAGTCTCCGGCAGGCGAGAATCTAGCCGGAACTGTGTTTTGCTATCTGGGTGGCTAGGCTTGTATCAGCAAACTAATAAAGCCCGAAAAAAGCCCTGAACTTAGCGAATAAACAGTGTTCCACCAGGATCATGTATGTCAGAAACTATAGTTTACTGCTGAACTCATTTTGTCATGGTAAAATAACACAGAAATCGAATAATAACATTTCAGTCTACTTCAGTCTCCTGCCGAAGCTCAAACGCCGCGCTTTGAGAAACTGTCAATCACAGCTGTCAATCACGATGACACGCCCAGCATTAAATTACTGCTAAAAACAAACTGTTTACAAAAATGAAGATCTGCACCTATTTCAGCACAATAACCAGTGCCTTAATCGACCAGAACTATCTTTCGGGACATTTTATTGCAAGTGTAATATTTTTTTTTATTTGGGCTCAAGTCTCCTTCATTAACACGGAGGAGGCGGGCTTTATGACTTGTACTGCAGCCAGCCCCCAGGGGGCGATCTAACGGCCGAAACCTTCACTCAAACGTGGGCTTGCGGCACACTTGAATTAAATCCATAAATGACTTTAAAAAACATTATATGGCTAATAGACTGTTGCATTTTTGTGTTGTCAATAAGCTCATGTTTATATTTGCCTATAGTTGTGTCTGCAACGTTTACATATTTACACCACCTTGAAAAATGGGGGTCGCGAGCTACTGATATGATTATTTTTGGGGTCGCGGGCTGAAAAGTTCGGGAACCCGTGTTAAAACACTGTTCGTGTATTATCTGCCTCTGCATGTGGTCTTTCTTTCCTTAATAAAACACTTTATCCTCTGCATGTTTACAAAACAAATAGTTGAAACTGATTCTGTAAAAGTTTAATTTGGTGCGGTGTGGAGTGCTAAAGCATTCCTGGACACTATCAAATGTGTACGAATATAAACAGAGTCATTGTTCTGTGTGCTTGGAAGAATCAGGCATGCCAGAAACCTGCCGCAAAAACGACTCCGCTTACAACTCACTGCACTCACACACACTAAATGCAAGCAAAAAACTCTGGCTCTTTTGAAACAGCAGTGTGTTAAAGAGTTTCTACTGAACCTGTAACCTCTGACTTGACCTCAGTGATCTCCGACACTCGTCTATTGTTGTTCCCTTTATAAAAGGCACTGAAATGGAAAATAAGTAGTGGAGTAAAAAACAAAAGGAGCCAAAACAAAAGCAGACAATGGAAAAACTATTCAGTATTTTGAGTTTATAACAGCCTCCAAATGAAAAAGCTCAATAAAAAACACAATAGGAGACGATTCACAATAATGTAATGTTATTTAATAGCATTTAACCTGTGAAGAGATGATGCCGAGGTCTCCATAATATGCACATTAACAGTGATTTAAATACTTTAATGTTATAGAGTATAATACATTATAGTATGATTTGAAAACACTCTAAATTACTACAGTATTTTTCACTGTGGGTGTGTAAGAAACAGTTTAAATGGTGCAAGAAGCAGAACAATGATGCATTTTCCAATTATGCATCTTTAAATATGCATAAGGCACTGAAAATCCTTCTATTTTTGAACGCGATACCTCTGCCTTTGTGCATATTAGTCATGATTATATGCAATTACACGTGTTATTAAAAGATTTGATCCCTCTCTCTTCGGATTGAGATCATTTCGAAGCTGCAATATTCAGACAGCCGTCTTTGACTCCATCATAATCTCAAAGATTCATCTCATTTGCATATCATGAGCTGATTAAAAGGCCAGCGAGATGCGCTACATAAATAAAGCAACACTATAAAATGACTAAATAAATAAGTGTGCACTGACTTCAGCTGTGTTTTAAAGTCACACAGTGTGTCCTTTATGTCAATTAGAGACTGTTATAAACTTCATTCATTCACTTTCCTTCAGCTTAGTTCATTATTTATCAGCGGTCGCCACAGTGGAATGAACCACCAGCTATTCCAGCATTTGTTTTGCACTTACAGCTGCATCCCAGTACTGGGAAATACCCATACACACTCATTCACACACATGGCGGTGCTCAGTGTTTGAGTGAGTAAATGCTGGCAGAAATAAACGAGCTCTTCTTGAATATTACAGCTAATAGTGTGTGTGTGTGTGTTTGTGTGTGTGTGTCACCCTCTGTAATGATGCTGAGACTTCAAGCTGCTCAGTTTCCTGCTGACAGTAAGAGGAGCTGACATATAGATGACCACAGTACTGAAAGATTAATGCAGTCACAGAGACACAGTTAACCCTTCACTGACAGAAACAGGTAGAAAACACCTGATCAGAGTCAACAGACTGCAGACATGTGAGCTGATGACGCCTTCAGGTCAATCATTGCACACAATGATCATTTAGAAATACAGAAGGGGACACAGATCGAACAAATATACAATCAATTAAAAATGTTGTTAAAAACAAAAATAATAAAGACTAAATGTGATCTAAAAAATAAAGGATCTTCTGTCTTTTAATTGCAACTGTGTAACTGTATAAAAATGATAAATATATAATTGAACGTATATGAATAAATGAATGTATTACGGTTACTACTTTGTCTTCAGAAAATGTGCTGCTGTTGGTGAATGAATGAAGGAATAAATAAATAAACAAACAAACAAACAAATAAATGAATACATAAATAAATAAATGCATACAGACATGCATGCATACATAAATAAATAAATATGTGAACGAATAATCAAATGAATAAATAAATATATGAATGAATACATAAATACATGCATACTTAAATAAATAAATACATGAATAAAAAACACACATACATACATACATGCATACATACATACATACATACATACATACATACATACATACATACATACATAAATAAATAAATAAAAATAAATAAGTACGTGAATGAATAAATACATACATACATACATACATAAAAATAAATAAATAAGTGAATGAATAAATAAATACATACAAACATACATACATACATGCATAAATAAATGCACAAATAAATAAATAAATGCATACATAAACAAACAAACAAACAAACAAACAAACAAACAAATACATAAATAAATGCACAAATAAATAAATACATACATAAATAAATAAATAAATAAATAAATAAATAAATAAATAAATAAATAAATAAATAAATAAATAAATGCATACATACATAAGACCATACATACATAAATACATGCATAAATAAATGCACAAATACATGAATAAATATTAAACAAATAAAAGACAAATAAAACAATGCATACATACATACATACATACATAAATAAATAAATAAATAAATAAATAAATGCATACATATATACACAAACAAATAAATAAATGTATACATAAATAAATGAATGCATGCATACATATATACATAAACAAATATATAAAAACATACATAAATAAAAGCATTTATACATAAACACATAAATAAATTAATAAATAAATAATTAAACAAATAAATAAATAAATAAATGCATAAATAAACAATTGCATTCATAATCAATCAATCAATCAATCAATCAATCAATCAATCAATCAATCAATCAATCAAAAAAAGTGAATAATTGTAAATAAATATGAGTCAGCATTGGTGACAGCACTCAGAGACCTTTATTTGTATTCCTCCTGAATTATTCATTCAGGCAGAGTCTGCAGAGTCCATATGGCACCTGAATGAAGACATTTGTGCTGTGTTAATTATGGACTAATTAATGGACAAATAGTCACTTTCTGCACAGCATGTTAATGTCACAGTGTACAGGAGCACTGCTCTGCCTTCAGAAACTTGTTTAATAAAAACAAAGCAGAATTTATTTGCGTCATCTGACATTGAGCATTCAAATGATCTCTAAACACACATGAATATTGTCCTCCTGATGAAGGCACATTTTTAAAGCAACAGCCATGTCAATAAGGGCTTATTAAACTTATTCACTTACTTTTCCAGTGCCTCGGAATTATTATTGTGTGTGTGTGTGTGTGTGTGTGTGTGTGTGTGTGTGTGTGTGTGTGTGTGTGTGTGTGTGTGTGTCAACTAATGTAATTTTGTTATGGTAAAAACATCTGCTTCTGACTTAAGCAACAGACCATAAGTGTTTAAACATGCTGAAGAATAAATGTATTCCGAGTGTTTGGTCTTTGTTTTAGGTGGGCAGAATCTGCAATATTGAGCTGCTGCCCATGAAGAGTGGCTTTCTCTTGCCATATTGTCAGTAGTAAGCAGAATGAGGCTTTTCTGTAGAAATCTCCTTATTTTTTAGTGGCTCACCCACTCTTTTTCTCTCTATTCCTATAGCAGATTGGAGGAGAGACCAATATGTAGTGACACAGAAGAACACTTCAGTCTTCTTCCACTGATGAAGATACAGAGAGTCAATGTACAGCTGAAGTCATAATTTGTATATTATATTTCATGCTGATGCACTGCCCAACCAAATCATCCCAACCAGGCTAAAATGATCAAGTCAAATGATCAATATATATATATATATATATATATATATATATATATATATATATATATATATATATATATATATATATATATATATATATATATATATATATATATATATATTGGTTCCATAAAATTTGTGTTGGGACAACATGAAGGAATTACGTTACCATACATTTTTACAAATGTTAGTGCATTTAACAAAAAACAATTAAGTTTATTACATTCCATTCCTTCCTATTCCTATCCATTTTGTCCTGCTCTGTTTCATTACAATCTATTCCATCCTATTCCTTTCCATTCCATCCTATTCTGTTTCATTCCATCCAATTCTGTTCCATTTCATCCTATCATGTTCCATTTCATCCTATTTGGTTCCATTCCGTCCTATTCTGTTCCATTCCATTTCATTCTATTCTGTTCCATTTCATCCTATTCCATTCCATTTCATCCTATTCTGTTCCATTCCATTCTATTCTGTTCCATTCCATTCCATCCTATCTATTGCTTTCCAGCACATTCAACTCTATCCCATCCTATTTCATTTAATTCCATCATATTCTAATCTATTCCATTCAATTCCATCCTATTCCATACCATTCTATCTTTTCTGTTCCATTCCATTCCATTCCATTCCATTCCATACCATAACATCCTTTTTATTTCATTCCATCCTATTCTATTCCATCTTGTTCTATTCCATTCCATTCCATTCCATCCTATTGTATCCTATCCCATTCCATTCCATTCTAAATTGTAAATATGAACCCAATGTTGTGTTTGTCCATTTTTGACCCAATGTTGTATTACATCAACCCAGTATTTATTTCTGTTTCTCAGAGTATATATTTGCTGTAAATGATATGCAGGGATGATTCAGGATGACTGAATGAAAAATGGCTTTAGTCACCTGCGTGTGCTTTTTTTTAAATGGACCGCGGAGAGCCCCAAACCGCAGTCAGCAGCTAATAATGACCTCATTTAGCAACTCCACGCTATTTATAACCATCACAAGAGCCTGGCGGTGCTGTGAAAAAGCACACAGTCTGAATGTGTGTGTAATAATCAGAGATGTGACAGGCAGACGTGTCTGTTAAAGCAGCTTTAATCCCGAAGCTGAAAGAGAGCTCGGCTACAGCACTTCTTTTATCTGCGATTCCAGCCGGGATAAAGACTGTGCTGAGCCAGCGTTCAGCTCTCCCCTGTGTGTGTTTGTGTGTGTGTGTACTTAAAAATGACTTTTGATGCTTGTTCAAACTTAAATTTGTAAGAACGATTAAACCAACTTAATCAATTTGTGATGGGACAACATGATGCAATTATGCTGAAAGCTGCATTCCATCCCATCTTGTTCTATCCCATTCCATTCTGTTCCATCTTGTTCCATTCCGTTTTATCCCATTCCATTCTATCTTGTTCTATCCTATTCCATTCTGTTCCGTTCTATTCCATTTCATTCCATCTTGTTCTATCCCATTCTATTGTTTCCTACTTTCCATCTTGTTCCATTCCGTTCTATTTCATTCCATCTTGTTCTGTCGTATTGCATTCTGTTGCATTCTATCCCATTCCATTCTATCTTGTTCTATCCTATTCCATTCTGTTTCATTCTATTCCATTGTTCCATTCTATCCCATTCCATTCCATCCTATTCTATTACATTCAATTCCATCTTATTATATTTCATTCCATTCCATCTTATTCTATTCAATTCCATTCTGTTTCATTCCATTCCATTTTATGATATTCCATTCAATCTTGTCCTATTCCATTGCATTCAATTCAATTCTATTCCATTCCATTCCATCTTGTTCTATTTCATTCCATTCTGTTCCATTCTATCCTACTCCATTCTATCCCGTTACATTACATTCCGTTCCATCCTATTTTATTCCATCCTATCATATTCCATTTCATATCATCTTGTTCTAATCCATTCCATTCTGTTTCACTCCAAATCAACTTAAATTTGTAAGAATGATTAAGCTAACTTTCAAACATGATGAAATTATGTTGAAAGCTGCATTTTTTAGTGTGTGTTTGAGAGTCCAAAAGTTTCAGGTTTGCAATTTGCACCGCTGCATTGGTGTGTATGTGTGTGTGTGTGTGTGTGTGTGATTACATAATAGTGCTGCTGCATCTCTCTGATCTCCGTCTCTGCTCCCGCACATGCAGCCGGACGGGTGTTTCTCCTCTGGCGCTGATGTTTTCTGTGCTTCTGAAGTCTCCGTATGTCCTGCAGGATTACACACACACACACACACACACACAAACCTCAACATCTCCAGATGCTGCCAGAGACGGTCTCCTAGCAACGCTGGCACTGGAGACAATGAGTGGAGCTCTCCAAAATATGGACGTGAAGGAAATCCATTTATTGGACTGTAGCAGGAAACAGTGTGATGACAGACACGCTCGAATCTGCATCTCTGAGCCTCGTCTCTCAGTGCTATTTATAAGTGAAGGAAGATTATCTCTCAGCACAATCAGGCTCTGATATTTATGTCCACAAACACACAACATCACTAACCAGAGGCCTGCAGACCCACAGTTCTGAATGACTACACCGTTACTGACGGAGTCTCTAATGCTTCAACCCTGAACATTTCACGTCAACCTTATTTCCATTCATACCCTGTGCAACAACATCCAAGCAACAACCCACAAATTCAAAACAAATACCCCAAATCACCCACCAAAACCACCCAGAGCACTCTATTATGGATCCAGACCACCCTAGCAACTAACCTGTGTACCCTAACAACAACACATCACCATAGCAACCATCCAGAGCACTCTATTATCAATCCAGACCACCCTACCAATAAACCTGTGTACCCTAACAACAACACATCACCATAGCAACCACCAAGAGCACACTGTTATCAATCCAGACCACCCTAGCAACTACCCTGTGTACCCTAACAACAACACATCACCCTAGCAACTACCCAGAGCACTCTATTTTCCGTCCAGACCACCCTAGCAACTACCCTGTGTACCCTAACAACAACACATCACCCTAGCAACTACCCCGAGCACTCTATTTACCATGCAGACCACCCCAGCAACTACCCTGTGTACCCTAACAACAACAACACATCACTCTAGCAACCACCCAAAGCACTCTATTCTCCAGTTAAAGCACCCTAACAACCCCACAGATCACCCTAGGAACAATTTGGTGTATCCTAGCAACCATCTGAACAACCCAAATTGCACTTGCAACCTCCCAGATTATGGGAATCACCAAGTTTCACCCAAGGAATCACCCAGACCACCCTATAGGAACTAGAACCTGTCAACCACCCAGAGTACCCTAGTAACTATGCAGATCACCCTAGCAACCACCAAAATTGCAATAATGTTGCAGACACATTTGTTTAGAGACTTTTGGCCCTTACACTCACCCGGGTCATGATGTCATCAGGACGGCAGATGTGAGGAGGCCCAGAATGCATCAGCACAGACGAGGATTAAATAAAAAACATGCCCAGCTGTTCAACTTCAACACACTGACCACACACGCACACACACACACACACACACACACACACTGATCAAGCTAGTGCTGTTTAACTCCATCAGGCTGTCAGGTCTACCTACTAAAACCGGCTACATCCTGATATGCACCCTTTATATTATTTAATTATTTATTTATTAGCACTCTTACATCCCTCAATCTTTATTTCTACACGTATATCCCTCTACATTTTAATTAATAATTCGTTATCTTAAAATAAATGCACAACTAACAATAATAAATAAACTACTGAAGCTTAATCTTGTCCTGGTTTGACTGCTGGAGCGCTCCATGATCGGGAACAGGGTACACATTTGTACAGATGTAATGACTGCTATAAACTTGTATGTGTTACATATAGTTATTTGGCAAAAGCTTTTGTTAGACCCTCGCCATAGAAACTATGATAGAAATCTATGTTATATATAATTCATAGGCATAATTTACACTGCTAGGCATTTATTGGGGGGGCCTAGATAACACACTCACCTATACATGGTTAAATCCACCCATGCTGACTGTTCACATTACATGTAAATGGTATTAGGCATAAGTGCATGGTAAACCTTTACTGTTTACTTGCTGTATGAATTATATATTTAATAATGCACCATTTGACTTAATTTTATGAATACTAGATTATTCTTTTATTGATATGTGATTATAGTGAATGTAAAGTGCTGTTTTTGTAATGTTGCAGAACTGTGTGCGCCCCCTGCTGGACATTACAGTAAATGAGGAGCAATATTCTGGCACATTCCCTCAATAGTTTCTGGATGCAGCCTTTATGATGCAAGCTGAGATTGCATCACTCAGCGATGCAATGTCAGACACAATGCACTCAAATATAGCTAGTGACATCACTGTGACGGGTAGGGTTAGGTGAGCTCATTAAAAATCATTGGATGCAGCCCAGATTGCACTGCACCAGGTCTGCAGCCAGACCCCTCTCCATTCCCTCGCACTGGATAATATGATTGTAACATCATTGACAGAAATAAAATAAGCATGAAACAAACATGAACATTTTAAGAAAAATATTAGAATAATTCTTAAAAAAAACTTGATAACAACACTAAATATATGAACATGCAATTGGATTAATTTAAGATGTAAAATTGAACCTGATATGCACATCATGATTACACAGTTGATTTCTGTCTTTTGTTTCCTGTCTTTGGTTGTAAGTTTTAAAAATGATCATTTTATTAATATATACTGTTGAAGTCAGAATTATTAGCCCCCCTGTTTATTTCTTTTGCCCAATTTCTGTTTAACGGAGAGCAGATTGTTTTCAACACATTTCTAAACATGATAGTTTAATAACTCATCTCTAATAACTGATTTATTTCCTCTCTCCAGCTGTGTTTTTCAATAATAGTTCAACAGTTTCAATTACTCAGTTTCTTATTGAAAATACACTAAAATTTTTCTTTATATTGTATTTTCTACAGTAAAATCAATAAGAACCCAGTTCACAAAGGACGTTTCAACCAATGTGCATATGTGGTGCTGTGGTTTAACTCGAATCATGACAAAAATAAAGGCTGAAGTTATATTTCTGACATTTCGATGGTAACCTCACGCACGTCAATACAAACATTCGGGTGGCGATGGCCTTTCTACATACATTGTGATGCATCATATTTGTTTATCTTTTGAGTTATGCATAGACATAAATAAAGGTTTTGTTTATAAGTATATAAAAGTTTTATTATATATGGCTCTTCCTGACCCCTGTTTAAGTCGAATTAAAACTAATAAGACTTTCTCCAGAATAAAAATATTATCAGACACACTGTGAACATTTCCTAAATCTGTTCAACATCATTTGGGAAATATTTAAAAAAGAAATAAAAATTCAAAGGGGGCGAATAATTCTGACTTCAACCCTATATTACATCAGATAGATCAGGTGGCAATTCTTTGTGGAGTTTGCATGTTCTCCCTGCCTTTGCGTGGGTTTCCTTCGGGTGCTCTGGTTTCCCCCACAGTCCAAAGACATGCGGTACAGGTGAATTGGGTTGGCTAAATTGTCCGTAGTTTATGAGTGTGTGTGTGGATGCTTCCCAGAGATGGGTTGCGGCTGGAAGGGCATCCTCTGCGTAAAAACTTGCTGGATAAGTTGGCGGTTCATTCCACTGTGGCGACCCCGGATTAATAAAGGGACTAAGCCAACAAGAAAATGAATGAATGAATTTGCATCTACAAACACAAGACACAAAAAAGAGAAACTGTTAAATAGGAATAAAACAACAATAATATAAACATATACAGAAATCAGACTAATTTTTATTCCATATTGTATTTGTAAAATTTTTTAAAATAAAATAAAGTAAATTACAGATATTTCTAACAGCAGTAAGTTTAATAATAAGACTATATTATAGTTCAATATCTTCATAAATAATAAAATAACATGCAATAATACAATTATAAATTATAAAACTCAAAAACAAACACAAGAAACAAAAGATCAAAACAAAAATAAATAAAGGTCAATAAAAAAACACAAAAAACTCAAACAAATTTTATTAGAAAATAATTAAAAATATGTTTCAAATAATAAGTAAATAACAGAAATTACTAGCCTAAATCAGGTTAAAGTATCTTTATAAATAATAAAATAGAATATAATATATGCATAAAATATATAAAATTATACAAAAACATAAAAAATAATTAAGTCAATAATAAAAACTCCTAACAGCAATAACCCTGACAGCAAAACCAGTTTAATGATCTTTATAAATAATAAAACAACATGTGTCCTGCATGGACAAATTCCCTCCATCGGCCCTTACCCATCCCCATCCACTAAATTGGCTCTATCACTGTCTCTCCACTCCACCAATAGCTGGTGTGTGGTGAGCGCACTGGCGCCGTTGTCCTGTGGCTGCCGTCACAACATCCAAGGGTATGCTGCACACTGGTGGTGGTGTGGAGAGACCCCCCTCATGATTGTAAAGCGCTTTGGGTGTATGGCCAAACATAATAAATGCACTATATAAATACACATTACACACACACACACACGCACACACACACACACACACACACACACACACACACACACACACACACACACACACACACACACACACACACACACACATCAATAATGACCCAAACTAACTAAAATGATCAGTGTTTTTCATTTATTTGGTGACATGTCACAGATGACAGTAAACTTACAGGAGGTTATTTGTGTTAATACAAACAAAGCATCGTCTGTACATACAGAGACGGCTGCAGGACAGAAAATAAATCT
>NC_141024.2:2727500-2735000 GCF_052040795.2 Danio rerio
TTATTATTGTGCACCTCAGATGTATTATATATCTATATACAAATTTAAGGAGGCACTAATTTCACTCTATTTTGAAGGAAATATTTATAATTTCCAAAATCTTGTTATTGTTGTGCATCTCAGATTTATTATACATCCGTATACAAATTAAAGTCGGCACTATTTTAACTTTTGCCCTATTGTGAAGGAAATATTTATCCTTTCCAATTTCTTCTTATCATTGTGCATCTCAGATTTAATTTTATATCAGTATACAAAATAAAAGTGCAGCTAATTTTACTTTTGCCTTATTTTAAAGGAAATATTAAGCATTTCCAAACTCTCGTTATTATTGAACATCTCAGATTTTATTACAACTCAGTATATGAATGAAATTCGAGGTCCTAATTTCACTTTCGCCTCATTTTGTTGGGATTAAAGTTTAAATAAATGAGTTTTTCTGCACTTCAGGAATGAGAATATCGGTTGAAATGTGCTTATTTGTATATTAATATAATAATATAACACAACATATGATAAGAATAAGATTTTTTGCATATTACTGTATTTTCTCATGATTTTAGGGTAAAATATGACCTACATTTTTTTTAGTCTGTTAGACTGACTGCTGTCCTCCATTACAACAGGGGACACTCTTTGCATTCACAATTTGAGTATAATGCAATATTTTTGTGATACTAGCATAGTTTGTGAATTGACTACGTGGTTTCCTCCACTACAGCAGGGGGCGCTCTTAAAGTTTAAAATTTGGGCAATTCTTGCTAATTATTTTTTTACATTTTTCACATTTTTACATCCAATAAACGAAAAAAAAAAATGCATTAAGACATTTCTGTAGCATTTCGAAATTCTCATTACCACGTGTGTCCGTAATCAAAATTCTATTTCAATCGGTAAAGGCAGTAATATGAATACTATCACAAATACTAATAATACAGCATACGTTGTAGATTATAGTAACAAGAGTTTCTTCTTTTTTTGCAGTCCACACAATGAGAATCGGGGTTGAAATGTGCTTATTGGTCATGAAAATAATATCATAACTCTAAAAAAACAGGCAATAAAATGCATATCTTCAATCAAAATATGACCTAGAGATTTCCCGTTTGTATATCGACTAGCATCCTCCGCCACAGCAGGGGGCGCCGATGTAAAAACATTGTTAAAAATATTACTCCAATAAATTAAAACAACATTTGGAGGCTGATGATAACTCCTCTTTTTGAAGGACAAAAAGTAAACAGTCATTTCGAAAAACATCCCACAATGCACTTCAACCGTATTGCCATCCTTTTCCCAGCGCTCACAACACGAATTGATAAAAACGTGGCGAATGAAACGTCAGTGTGTCGTGAGCTGATACTGAATGCTTGTGGCGTTACTTGAAGATGAAGTTGAGCAGGACCTGGAGGAAGATGAGGAAGAGGATGATGGCGATGTCTCGGTGCGTCAGAAACGAACTTTCCGTCGACGTCTGACTGGCCATGCGACTCCTCAGCGCACTGACGCTCCTGGACGACACAATAAAACTGTTAGCATTCACGATTTTTATTATACTAGCAAGTATTTATTTGAAAACATTTTTAAAAGAGGGCGGAGCTACACATTCCAATGTGTCAGCATAGTGGCAGATTCAAAAACAAGACCGACGTAATATGCTAATGAGGAAGAGATGGTCACTAGTGGGCGGGGCTTTCTCCCTTTGATGATGCGTACAAATGTTTCTGCAGGCTGTTTCTATGAAGTCGGATTACAAACGATACAATTAATAGATATTTAGCATTAGAGGCTGCTTATATTCACACACTGCTGACACACAACTGTGTTTAAACCCTTTATAAAAGAGATTTCTCCATAATAGCTCCCTTTTAATGTTTTATTTAACTTTAGATAACTAAAATATCCTAATACTCTGCTGTACTGATTTCCCCAGAGCTGCGGTTCACCTGTTAATGTCCTCCTGGGTTTGCCGGATGGACTCAATGGCACTTTGGATTTCGCTCAGATCGGTTCCTTTCTTCCTGTGGCGGCTGCTGTGTTTGCTTTTGTGCCCTGAGGGAAAGATCTCAGTTAGTGTTTTGTACGTTTGTGTGTGTGTTTGTGTGTGTGATCTGTTATAATGTGGGCAGTGTTTATGTGTGTGTGTGTTAGGGTGGTATTTGTTTTTGCAAGTGTGTAAGTGTGTGTGTTTGTGTGGTGTATATGTCCGCGCAGTATTTATGTCTCTGTATCTGTGGTATTTGTTTATATGTGTGTTTGTGTAGTTTAAGGTGTGTGCAGAAATTTTGTCTGTGTGCGCGTAGAATTTGTTTATTTGTGTGTGGTGTTTATGTGTGTGTTGCGTTTATGCGTGTGTTTGTGTGGTTTTTACGTGTGTGAGGTATTTATGTGTGTGTGTGTGTGTGTGTGTTTGCACTGTTTTTTATGTTTGTTTGTTAATTGTATGTGTGTGGTTTTTGTTTATGTGTGTTTGGTGTTTATGTGTGTGTGTTTGTTTGGTATTTACATGTGTGCAGTCTGTGTGTGTGTGTGTTGTGAGTGGTGTTTATGTTTGTGTGTGGTGTTTTTGTGTGTTTTTGCGTGGTATTTACATGTGTGCAGTCTGTGTGTGTGTTTGCACTGTTTAATGTTTGTTTGCACTGTTAATTGTATGTGTGTGTGTGTGGTATTTGTTTATGTGTGTGTTTGTGTGGTATTTATATGTGTGCAGTCTGTGTGTGTGCATGCGTGTGTGTGTGTTTGCACAGTTTATTATGTTTGTTTGCTTGTTAATTGTACGTGTGTGTGTGTGGTATTTGTTTATGTGTGTGTGTGGTGTTTATGAGTGTGTTTGTGTGGTATTTACATATGTGCAGTCTGTGTGTTTGTTTGCACTGTTTTTTATGTTTGTTTGTTTGTTGACTGAACGTGTGTGTGGTATTTGTTTATGAGAGTATATGATAATTGTTCATGTGTGTGTGTGTGTGTGTGTGTGTGTGTTTTATGTGTTGCTGTTCATGTTTGTGGTGTTTGTTCATTACTGTGAAGTGTTAATGTGCGTGTGTTGTGTTTGTGTGTGTGTCATACTCTCGCTGCCTGAAGAGTCCTGTCGGTCTGGCTCTGGAGACGAGCAGCCGCTCTCTGGGCTTTTGGGTTTATCAGTCTTATGTTTCCGCTTTGGTCCCGTCACCTGAACAAACACACATATGCAGACAAGAGCACATCAGTTGCACATCTCATGTCTTTACAGTTGAGACAGTCTAATTTATATATATATATATATATATATATATATATATATATATATATATATATATATATATATATATATATATATATATATATATATATATATATATATATAATTTATATATGTAATAAATATGTATAAGAACATTTCATTTTTGGATATTCAAAGGTTACAAATGGGGTCCAAAATGAACATTAAAAATACATTTATTATAATTTTTAAATGCATATTTAATACCCATTTATTTATTTATTTATTTTATGTTATTTTGATATACGTTTTTTGTTTTAATAAATCTCTAAATATGTTTAGCATTATAAATAAACATATTTTTAAATACATATTCAATTTCATATTCAAAAATATTTTAATACAAATTTAATTTCAATTTAATTGTTAAATAATTTAATTCCTTTATTAAAATTAAAATTGCCACTTATTTCATGCCAAATAAAATTTATATCCATACATTATTATATTTAAAATCTTAAATAATTTAAATGCATATTTAACACACATATGAAGACAAGAGCACATGGGTTGCACATTTCATGTATTTACAGTCTAATTTATATGTCTAATATTTAATTATTTGAAATTGGAAAATTACAAATAAGGTCCAAAATGAGCATTAAAATTCTTATATTTATTATCATTGTAAAGGCATATTTAATACCTATTTAATTATTACTTGTTTATTTATTTTTCATTTATATGATGAAATTTTAAATTACACTTATTGTTTTAACAAATCCATAAATATATTTGCATATTTATTATAAAAACATATTTAAACATTATTGTCATATTCAAAAATATATAAAAATAATATTAATACAATTAATAATAAATAATTAATTTGAGTTTGTTAAATTAAAATACTTTTTTTTGTTAAAATACTTTTTAAAATTAAATGGCCACTCATATCTTCAAACCCTTACTCATTGCTAATTTTATTTACATACACATTAAAAAGTGTGTGTAATTTTAAATTATAAGGTTTAAAATCATCATATTTATAATCTTAAATAATTTAAATAGATAGTTAATTTCAAATAATTTACTAGCTAATGCTGGGGGTCACAGTGGGTAGCATGATCGGCTCAAAGCAAGGATGCTGGTTCAAGCCCCAGATATTCGCACTCTTATTATTATTTTGCTGCTTGTTCAAACTACTTAATTAAAGTGCGCTACTAAAACAATTGTTGAGTTGTTTTGGGACAACTTAAATGTTTTATGTTCAATGCACTAAAATTTGTTAGTTAACTTGACTGATTTGTGAATGAGACGTGTATAACACTGCATATTTGAACTGTGTGACTCTGGCATTCACTACTAAAGCTCCATATAACACCATCAAGATTTAATATGCACATTTATTCTCATCTTACACTATTTATGTGTGTGTGTGTGTGTGTGTGTGTGTGTGTGTGTGTGTGGGGTGTTTATGTGTGTGCAGTATTTATGTCTCTCTGTCTTTAAGTGTGTATTCTTATCTTACATCTAAAAACAAAACAAAACAATATTAATTTTGGACCCCCAGTAGAAAAGACACATTTTTTTTCATGCAACTACACAGAAAACAGACACACAGTCATGCAATGCAACTCATTATTAGCAGATGCAACACACACACACACACAAAGAGAGAACGATAAACAATGATGCGGGTGGTCATGTGATCGGGTCAGGCAGCAGATGATTGGCTGTTTGGGCAGAATGACAGAGCGCAGGCGGGCAGGCAGGCAGGCGTGCGGCGGTGAGATGGAGCGGACAGATGCATTGTGGGTAGGAGGACAGGAGGACGTACCTGGCTCAGGTAATTGTCCCTCCGGGGGCCCTGCTGGGTACTGAGACTAACTACACTGGCTGAACGTACCATAGGCGTCCTGTGGCGCACTTTAGTCTGAATACAGCCGTCTTTCTCCAGCTGAATGAGATCGTTGAGCGGATCCCACGGCCGAGTGCTGAAACACAGTATTGCACAGCGAAATTCATTTCAGTTTCACTGTTCAATTCATTTACTTTTTAAAATTAAATATGCCACTTATTTCTCCAAACATGTATTTCATTGGAAATTGTATTTACATACACATGAATAACTACTAAATTATTAAAATGCATACATTTAAATACATATTTAACACATATATGCAGACATGGGTTGCACATTGCATGTCTTTACAGAAGAGACCGTCTAATTTATATGCATATAATATTTCATTTCTGGATACTGAAAGGTTACAAACAGGGTCCAATATGAACATAAATATGATTACATTCATTATCATTTTTAAATGCATATTTAATACCTTTTCATTCATTCATTTATTGATTGATTTATTGCAATTTTAAATGGCATTTAATGGTTTAATGAATCTATAAATATATGTATAAACATATTATAAAAACATTTATTTAAATACAGATTAATTTACATATTTAAAATTAATTCAATGCACATTTAATTTCAATTGAACTTGAATTTCATTGTTAAATTCATTTACTTTTTTGAATTAAAATGGCCACTTATTCCTTCAAACACTTATTTCATGACACATTTAATTTGCACATACATGAATCATTATTATTTAAAATCTTAAATTATTTAAATGCATACATTTAAATAGTTTAAATGCATATTTAACACACACATGCAGGCATGGGTTGCACATTTCTTGTTACAGTTGAGACAGTCTATTTTATATGCATGTAATATTTCATTTTTAAATATTTAAAGGTTACAAACAGAGGCCAAAATGAGCATAAATGATTACATTTATTATAATTTTTTATGCATATTTAATACCTATTTGTTCATTCATTTATTCATTGCAATTTTAAATGGTTTAATGAACCTAAAAATATATGTATAAACATATTATAAAAACATTTATTTAAATGCAGATTGATTTACATATTTAAAAATATTACAATGCACATTTAATTTCGATTTAACTTGAATTTCATTGTTAAATTTATTTACTTTTTTTAAATTAAAATGGCCACTTATTCCTTCAAACACTTATTTCATAAAAAAATTTATTTACATATTATTAATATTATTATTAATATAATTTATTATTTAAAAGGATCCTTAAATGATTTAAATGCATATTTTAGCTGTCTATCTCCAGCTGAATGAGATCAAGAGTCGTCGAGTGCTCAAGCACAGTCACAACAGAGTAAATACAATCTGCAGTGCTCAGTCTGTCCAGCAAGGGGCGAACAGACACTGATGTTTCAGACTCCTTTTTTAAATTAAAATGTTTTTGTTAAAACAAAATGTGTCAAGAAAAGCAAAAACTATAATAATAACAACAATTAAACAAAATTCAAGGACCAATAATGTACATCTTATAGGGACCCGTGACATTGATGCAGTTTTAGTTTTTGCTAGACAGCTTTTTTGGACTCCTTTTTTAAATAAAAAAGGTTTTTATTAAAACAAAATGTGTTGAATCAATTGAATTCATGAATCCTGAAAGTAATAATAGTAATAAAAATAATGAAACAAAATTTATCAATAGTTTGAACCTTTTAGGGATCTGTGAAATTAATACAGCTTTGGTTTTTATGTTTTTAATTATTAATTAATAATTTAGAATGATTATATATTATTAAGTTGAACAAAACTAAAATACTCCCACGCCCTTGAAATTGTAATTTTTTTTCCCCAAATTCAACCCCATGCACTCATTTAAATGGTTTGATTACATTAATAATTAAAAATCATATATTATCAAATTCATGAAATAAAAGTTTTTTTTATCAGTAATTATTCATTTATTAAGAAATGTATTGGTGTTTTTTATTAATAATTCAGATGTACAGATTTTGATATTTCAATTGTTAAATTGTTTAACTTTTTTATTGCATCTTTTTATTAACTATTAATCACAAAACACAATGAAGCAAATCAACAGACAAGGGCCAATTTAACAATGCTAAAGAAAGACTAAATAAATGATATATTAATGAATTAATATTAATAAAGGGACTGAGCCCAAAATGAATGAATAATTTACATTTTAAGGACCTTTCAGTTTTAGCTTTTTTAGACTCCTTTTTTAAATTAAAAGGTTTTTATTAAAACAAAATATGTCTAAACAATTGAATTCGTAAATCCTGAAAAGTAAAAATAAGAATAAAAATAATTAAACAAATTATATATATTAAATAGAGATCTGTGAAATTAATACAGTTTGAGTTTTTCTGTTTGTTTATTTATTTAATTTAAAATTAATAAAATTAAACAAAACTATGATAAT
>NC_141024.2:2740000-2767500 GCF_052040795.2 Danio rerio
TACATGTTAACATACCTAGATGAGTCCCTACAGAAGACAACAGCACAGGGTTAGTGGAGAGTATCTGTGTGTGTGTGTGTATGTGTATGTTTGTGTGTGTGTGTGTGTGTGTGTGTGTGTGTGTGTGTGTGTGTGTTCATGGACAGACCTTTGCAGTGAGCGTACGGCATGTTCATCACATAGTCTTCCCCTCGGTTTAGAAACGTCAGTCTCGCTTCACCATCCAAGATGGCCGACAGAGAGTTTCCTGACAAACACAACATTAAATGCACCAGCAGCCATGTGTGTTAAACGAAAATAACAAAGCACACATAACTAGCACACTGAAATACTCATTGGAAAACCTCAGGAGTGTAACTGGACTTCATGCATTTATTTTTTCATTGTAATCAAAGTCATTGACGTATTTGGTTCTTTAGGCCTGTCACAATAATTAATATATGGACTTATTGCACAACACATTGACATTAACTCAATCCTTTTTGATGCAATATACATCGCCCATACATAAAAATCAATTCTAGCAACATTTGAGCTCTATCTCTATTGGAGATGTCAGTGTCAATATGGTTATTAAAACACGGTTTTAATATGGTTATTAGTATATTTTCATGAAAATCTGGCAGCAGATATCGCAGCCTCTGTTACTTTTCACCTTGCACTTTTTTAGTTTTTACATTTATATTATTTATTTTAGGATATGCGTTTTGACATTCCGATTCCAATGCCTGATTATTAAAATGACTATAATAAAATAAAAAATATACTTCAGAATGAAATATAATGGGTTGTTTGTAAGAGTGTACTTGCATTGCAATGCTATTATATTGTCATTTTGGCATCTTCATCATAACTTTTCAATCTAGATGGATGAGGCAACCATTACTGCATCCAAAACGATGAAAAGCCTTGGAGTAACGATTGATGATTAGCTAAACTTCTCTGACCACATTTCTAGAACTGCTCGATCTTGCAAATTCGCATTCTGTAACAACAGAAAGGTCCGACCCTTCATATCTGAACATGCAGCTCAACTCCTTGTTCAAGCTCTTGTTCTCTCCAGACTGGACTACTGCAACTCTCTACTAGCCGGGCTTCCAGCTAACTCTATCAAGCCTCTTCAGCTGCTCCAGAACGCAGCAGCACGAGTGGTCTTTAATGAACCTAAAAGAGCACATGTCACTCCGCTGCTCATCCGTTTGCACTGGCTGCCAGTTGCTGACTTCTGTCAGAAAGTGACTTTCTGTCAGAAAGTGACTTCTGGCCTTGCTCCTTCTTATCTGCTCTCACTTCTGCAGATGTATGTGCCCTCCAGAAACTTGTGTTCTGTGAATGAACGTCGCCTCGTGGTTCCATCCCAAAGAGGGAAGAAATCTCTTTCCCGAACTCTCGCGTTCAATCTGCCCAGTTGGTGGAATGAACTCCCTAACTGCGTCAGAACGGCAGAGTCACTCGCTGTCTAAGAAACGACTAAAAACTCAACTATTTAGTCTCTCTGGCTCCACCGCAAACTGTACTACAAAAAAATAAAAATAAAGAAATTACTAATGTTTTGCTTCTTACACTTTACACACCTGAAACTTGCCTACAGCACTTATTCATTGTTGCTCTTGTAGTTGTGTAAATTGCTTCCTTGTCCTCATTTGTAAGTCGCTTTGGATAAAAGTGTCTGCTAAATGACTAAATGTAAATTATAGAATGAGTGGCATAAAATGCTCTTAACATGACACCAATATCATTCATCACAGTATATTTTGGTGCAATAAATCCTACAACAAACAATAGATATCAGGACAGGCCTATGGTTCTTCACCTGACACTGCAGGTAAATAGGACAGGATCGAAATAGGATAGAAATATGAACTAATGTTTACCATTATACTTCCCCCAGTTGATTAATTGCATGAAGAATTGCAATAATTTAGTATATTATTACGTTTTCCAAAATGTTATATTTACATATATCAAATGTGTCATGATTCAATTAAATATGCACTGACGTACACACATTTCTAGCAGAACAACTTTAACATTGGATGAATTTAGGATTTACATTTGTATTTTTACAAAAGAGTTTTATTACTCAGAAAACATTGCAAACAGCGAAAAACAAAACACTAAACAATATTTCATAAATAAAATGCAGTATGTTATAATGCAAATTATGCATGAACAACTCCTGCTTTAAATACTTTCAAAATAAAGACATAAATAAAACAATGCTTGGTATGTGTAAAAAAAAGCCGAAATAATGGCTCAGTGAAAGAAGAAAGAAAAATAATTATAGTGACTGAAATCTAGACTGAATTTGGTAAAGTACATTTACATTTACATTTAGTCATTTAGCAGACGATTTTATCCAAAGCGACTTACAAATGAGGACAAGGAAGCAATTTACACAACTAAGAGCAACAATGAATAAGTGCTGTAGGCAAGTTTCAGGTCTGTAAAGTCTAAGAAGGGAAGTATTAGTAATATTAGGATTTTTTTTTTTTTGGGTACAGTAAGTGTGATATTCAGAGAGGCAATTGCAGATTAGGAAGTGAAGTGGAGACTAAATAGTTGAGTTTTTAGTCGTTTCTTGAAAGTAGCAAGTGACTCTGCCGTTCTGATGCAGTTAGGGAGTTCATTCCACCAACTGGGCAGATTGAGCGTGAGCGTGAGCGAAAGTGATTTCTTCCCTCTTTGGGATGGAACCACGAGGCGACGTTCATTCACAGAACGCAAGTTTCTGGAGGGCACATAGATCTGCAGAAGTGAGAGCAGATAAGAAGGAGCAAAGCCAGAAGTCACTTTGTAGGCAAACATCAGAGCTTTGAATTTGATGCGAGCAGCAACTGGCAGCCAGTGCAAACGGATGAGCAGCGGAGTGACATGTGCTCGTTTAGGTTCATTGAAGACAACTCGTGCTGCTGCATTCTGGAGCAGTTGAAGAGGCTTGATAGAGTTAGCTGGAAGCCCAGCTAGTAGAGAGTTGCAGTAATCCAGTTTGGATTTACAGAGTATGGTAAAACACTCAAATAGCTAAAAAGCCACCAAATAATCAACCTTGAAGTGTACTGAACATAACCTGCAGTGTCCCTTCTTAATACTAGTGATGCACAATATATCGGTGGTCAAGTTGATATCGGCCGATAAATGCTAATTGTAATATCATCAGTCTGATAAATTATAGATTTTTTTCCACACTTTATACTATTTGTGTGTGTATATATATTTATATATATTTATTTATCGTTTTATATATTGGTTATTGGCCTCCAAATATGAAAGGTTATCGGTATCAGCCTAAATTCCCATATTCATTCATCCTCATTTAATACAGTACATTTTCTGTCTTACCATAAAACTTTGACTTGGCCAAGATGCTGCCGCTGAGACAAAAGCCATCCTTCCTGTTACTGACGTAAAATGCTGAAACTGGAGGATGATGGGATACCTGGAGAAGAGAGCGTGTGTTAGGGGTGGGAATCTTTAGGAACTTCAAGATCTAGCATATCATTTACACTTAATATATAAAGCGTACAACTATTACAGCATATGTTTTATGCGGCGGACGCCCTTCCAGCCACAACCCAGTACTGGGAAACATCCACACACACTTATACATTACAGCCCATTTAGCTTAACCATTTCACCTATAGCGCATGTGTTTGGACTGTGGGGGAAACCGGAGCACTCAGAGGAAATCCACGCCAACACAGGAAGAACATGCAAACTCCACACAGAAATGCCAACTGACCCAGCCGGGGTTCGAACCAGTGACCTTCTTACTGTAAAGTGACAGTGCTAACCACTGAGCCACCATGCCACCCTAATAACTAATTCTAATTAAATATTTAATTAAAATAACAACTAACTAGTGTATTTTGTTCTTGAGATGGTTGACAGGACATACTATATTACCTTTGAGCTCAGGTTAAAGCGTGAAACAAGCTCTAAAACACAGACAGTTTGCTGTACCTGCTCTGCGATGTAGAAGGTTTTGCTGTTGGTCCTGCTGTGGATCCATAAACAGCGATACATTTCTCCAATAATGGGGTTGTACGGCTTCTTCAAACCCTGCCAGTGAAGAAAAGGATGATGATGTTATGACAGAATGACTGATTTGAGATGCCTGAGGGGTTTATGGTGCATGTATTTTTACCTTTGGCTTCTTGTAAAATCCAGAAATGTACCATTTGACCACTTTCTTCATTCGGTTATAGGCGTTTTCCTCCACCGCCGCTCTGCTCACATAAATACACACAGTTATGAGACAGAAAATTTGATGATAGACAATAAATTGATCAAATCTGATTCCTTAACTTAGCATTATATTAGTTATAATTGATTATTATTATTAACTTTTTACAAGAAGGTTGCATTAGGTAATGCATTTACTAACACAGGGTTTCTACAGGTTTCATCGAGTCAGATTTACGACTTTTTAAGACAATTTTAAGACCATAACGAATGAAATTTCACACTTACACAAGGCTAACCCCTAAAGATTTTTTAATGGCCAAGTTAAAACCTTAAAAAACTTAACATCTGTAATAAAAACAAATGTTACTGTAAGGAAGATAATTAAACCATATTATTAAGTAAACAGAGTTAATGAATAAATGTTTCTTAAAAGTTTTATTGAAATACATTGTTAGTGATTGGATGGGTGTTGGCCCAATCGGGTAGCTTGACATGGACACAGAAAAAATTAAGACCTGTTTAAAATGATTTAAGGCCTACAACACAATATTCAAGTGGATTCAAGACTTTAAGGCCTAAAATTTGGTTTTTGAAACTTAAGACATTTTAAGACATTTTAAGACTATTTAAGACCCCGCAGATACCCTGTAACATAAACAAACAATGAACAAAATATTTATTACACTATTTGTTCATGTTAATTAACATTAGTGAAAATAAAGGCCCTCATTGTTAACTTATTAACTCACAGTGCAATAACTACTATTAACAACAACCCAGGCTCATTCTGAAAACGTAGCCCCGCGGACATTTCTGGAGACCGCGATTTACGTGGCCGGAGGTACGTATGGCGCATTTCATTATTTTCGAGCGAATGATACGGGGCTGTGTGACGCTGCTCCTCTTCTTCGTTTCACTGATGACTCACATCCATGTGGAGGGCTTTCCCGCCGCAACCAGTTTGCTTAGCTCGTAGTGTTACATCAGTGGAGCGGAGGCTTGGGGAGAAGGAGCCGGCCGCGGAGATAACTAGGTTTGAGTCCGGGGAAGAGCGGTTCCAGAAATCAGGTAAGATGAAAAACAGAACCCAAAAAATAAAAGCGAACGAGTTTGTGACGGGGCGAGAATTCGGTGAGATCCGAAAACTTGGTCAAGATCGGACGAGGGCTTTTGTTTTTCTTTTCTGGACGGCTTTTGAAAATCGTCGCTTGGTTTTAGAGAAGGAGGAGGAGGGTCAGTCAGTCGGACAGACGGTCGCTCGACAGCAGCCTCCGGCAGCTTTTCAAGCGAGAACAGCGTGAGCAGCGTTCGGGACGCGAAAACATACGCACATCGGCCTCTCGCTGATTCGCGAAAATAAAAACTGCACAAATACATACCTCCCGGGTAGCAAATGTGACATTTGTTTTGTAATTTTATTGGTTACAGAATAAACCACCTAATTATACTAACCTGTCTAGTTAACCTAATTAACCCTTTAAATTACACTTTAAATTACTTTAAAATACTGTATATCTAGTCAAATATTGACAAAATATATGACAAAATAAATTTGCTATTAAAACTATTAAGTAAAAAAAAATATTTTGACCAAATTTTGTCTGTTACACTCTTGTAAAATTTTTTAATTTATTTTAATTAAATTTTATTTATTATTTTTATTTTATTTTATTTACAGGCATCAAACTTAGTTCTTGGAGGGCTGCAGCTCTGCACAGTTTAGTTCAAACCCTAATTAAACACACCTGATCAAACTAAGTAAGTGCTTTAGGCTTGTCTAAAACCTACAGGTAATTGTGTGTTGAAGCAGGGTTAAAACTAAACTGTGCAAACTGCGAATGTTAAATCTGAATGCACGTTTTCTTACTCAGACAGGAAGTCGGCATGATAGTAATAATCGGAGAGTTTGTCCAGGAATGATCGAGGCTCCAGGATGAAAGTTGGCAGCACCACTTTCGACAGGTCCATCCCGGGTCGAACCTGCTTCAGCAGAGTCCAGATCAGAGATTTATTCTCTTCTGAAACCGTCTCTGTTTGAGATGCTTCACCGGCCTGAAAAACACACACACACACACACATATAAATAAAAAAATGCATGCACACAGATGCACATGCATGTGTGCACACATACACACGAACACACACAGATGCACCTAGACAAACACACACACACACACACACACAGATAAATGAGCGCGCACACACACACACACACACACAAATATGCACAGACAAAGACATGCAGACCGACGCACATGCACACACACACACAAACACAAGCAAACATGTACCTATAGACACACACATACATGTGCACATATACACACACATATGTAAACACATATACATACACAGACACATCCACAAACACATGCACACAGTAACACAAAAATATGCATACACACAGAAACATGCACACGCACACACACACACACGCACACACAGCTTGAAGGACCAGATTGTGTCATATCCACTTCATCGGCCCAGCTGCCTGACGCTAAAATAATCTGAGTATGGAGTTAGCATCTGTGCGTCAATAACACCTCACTGCAGCCAAATGAGCTCAAGCACTTCAATTATTCATTATGATAATTAGCTCATTTGCATACTTGTCGATTTGATGCAAATATGATATTAAACATATAGAAATACACAGAAATGTTCATACTTTAAAAGAAAAGTATATTAAAGACATATTTAAGATGCTAATAAGCGTTAAACACGTCTCAACAATCTTGTGAAGAGGCTCTATAATGCTCCCGCACCTCTCCGAGCTCCTCGTGGCTCTGTTCGATGTACATGGTTTCTCGCAGCGTCTCGTTGGGATCCAGGTCGATGTACGAGTCTTCCTGTCGCTCTGACGTGTCGCTGTCGCTCTCTTCGCTTTTCTCCATCACCTCGTTCTCCCACTCCTCCTGCTCCGGCTCGTTCTCCCGGTCCGACTTGTCCGAGTAAAGGTCAGGATCCTTAAACTGGTCGCTGTCATTGAACCTTGACGGATCACACAAACACAACATCTGCGTTAAAGAATATCCTACTTCAGAGTACAGTTGAAGTCCAAACTATCAGCACTCCTGTCTAAAAAAAGAGGGTGGTACAAATGCAGCGCCTGGTAAACTTTCAGCATTAAAAATATGAATTATTCTCAATAAAATATTGATCTTAAGAAGCGTAACATGAAAGCTGTGTGTGTGTGTGACTCACTGAAAGCCCTGCATGTTGTGCGCGCGCAGCAGACTGTAGAAGTTGATGTGTGAATGCTCTGCTGTCTGCGGCGGATCCTCTTTCCCTTCTCTGATCATCGTCCTCTTCAGCAAACTGGAGCATTTCAGAGCCAGCTCAAGTGCGTCCATCCAACACCGACCTGCACACCACACACACCTTTATGATGCTGTAGTTTGTTTGGGTTTCAGTGTGTGTGTGTGTGAGAGAGAGAGTAAAGGTACAAAAGCTGTCACGCTCTTTAAGATCTCAAAACTCAGGGCTTCTTGTACTACCTAGAATAGCAAAGTCTACTAAAGGAGGTCGAGCCTTCTCACTTATGGCTCCTAAACTCTGGAATAGCCTTCTTTATAATGTCCGAGGCTCAGACACACTCTCGCAGTTCAAAACTAGATTAAAGACCTATCTTTTTAGTAAAGCACACACTCAGTGTATCAGATAGCGGTATGATACATGAATGTGCTCCACACAGGGGGTCTGCATCTCATTTATATACACACTGAACAGCAGCTACGCTAATTATTCTCTTTATTCTCTATTTGCACCTGGGGATACACATCCCGAGGCCCTCAGACTATGCAGTGCCACTGATTCGATCCAAGACCAGCGACGAGATGATCCCAAGGTTTCCATAATCCTGGACCAGGCCGTATCCTGAGCTTCCAGCTCCCAGCCTCCAGTGCCTAGACTGCAGCTCTGCACAAGACGTTTTGCCAGTGGCGGTGCCCAACTGGGCCTGGTTTCTCTCGAGGTTTTTTAATTCTTCACTTTTGTCAAGTTTTTTCCTCGCCGCTGACGCCACTGGTTTGCATGGTTCGGGACCTGTAGAGCTGCACATCGATGGATTTGCTCTGCAGTGTTTGGACTCTCAGTAGTGATTATTAACCCACACTGAACTGAGCTGAACTGAACTGAACTTAAACACTAAAAACTGAACTACACTGATTCAATTTACTATGATCTTCTATGGGAAGCTGCTTTGACACATGCTACATTGTAAAAGTGAAATAAAGGTGAATTTAATTAAATTTAATTGAAAAGGTATACTTTTGTACCTTACAGAGAAACATAGGTAGCTTTGATGCCTGTTTCCACAGAGTGGTAAGGTTCGGTATGGTTCGGTGTGCTTTTATGGCCGTTTACACGGTCAAAAGGTACCTAAAAGTGAACCGTACTGTACCACTATTTGGGTACCCTTTCCAAAGGGTACCTAGCACAACAAAAGCGTACCAAAAGGCGGAGCGGGACACACAGCTGAACGCTATTGGTTTACAGAGAAATGTCACCAGAGCGTGCACAAGCAGGAGAATGAAAACAAAGGAACTGCCATTATAAATACACAGCCGAGACATTATACCATAATAATATATACATATAATAACAAGCCATAATTGACCCGAGCTTAAGCAAACCTTATCACAAAGCCGAGAACATAAACCTGTTGTCCTGTTGTTGTTTACGAAGCCGTCTAAAGCCGATAGCTCACTGCACTTCTATATTTAAGATAACAAGCTTCTTGAGCTGATGACTGCAACGTATAATGTTATAATCAAATCCTGTTCATAGAAAGGTTAATAATGAGCATTTATACACAAGTGTTTGTGTATAAAGCATCTGTTTTGTGAGACATGCTTCTCATATGATATGTGAACGACCCTTACAGCTTTATTGTAGACATTTCTTCGATTGAGAATGACGTCGAATGAAACTTTCTGTCGTACACCACGCCCAATGGTAACCTTTTAGCAGTGGAAACACAAGCCTGATAAACGTGACCCGTACCGACCTGTACCATACTGTAGCACTCAGTGGAAACAGGCCAGAAGAAACACGTTTGTACCTGTAGAGTATACTTTTGTACCTTTCAGAAATTGAGGTACACATTTGTACTTTTTAGGTGTAAATAAACACCTTTAAAAGGTGCAAATGTGGACCTGATAGATATAAAAGTGTGCCTTTTGAAAAAGTTACGGCTCCAGTGACAGCTTTTGTACCTTTGTTGTAAATGTGAGAGAGAGAGCATGTATGAGTGTGTGTGTGTATGTGTGTATGTATGTGTGTGTTTGTGTGTGTGTGTGTGTGTGTGTGTGTGTGTCTGTCTCACCGTCTGATTCTGAAGCTGCTCTGAAGATCAGGTGGCTGCTGGGTAACGGCTGTGTGATCGAGCCCACAGCTTCACCTTTAGGACCCTTTAGAAGAGACACAATAAACAGAGAATTATTCCAATATATTCTATTGCTTTATAGAATACTGAATATTTAAAACTTTTTTATAAATTCTGTAATTTTTTAAAATGTATTTTATCAAAACCCACAATAAAATATATTTATAATGTCACAAAAGATTTACATTTTTTTAAAGTCAACTTTATCCATAAAAGAACTCTATTATTTATATAATTGAAGGCCTATTATTTATATAATTCAAGTTTTTGGTACAAAAATTACCTACTGTGGTTAATTATAATAATAATAATAATATATAATAATAATAATAATTATTATTATTATTATTATTATATCACCTTTATATGATTTAAATATTGGTTTAATTATTAATTATTTATTTAATAGTATGTATTTACTTATTATTTTTAATATTTTTGTATTATATTATATAACATTATTGAAGGGTGATGGAATAAATATTAATATTAAATGTATATATATATATATATATATATATATATATATATATATATATATATATATATATGTATATATATATATATATAATGAGCATAATTTAGATCAGAATCAGAAAAAATCCATTAAGACAAAACAAATTCACGAAACTGGTAAAAGCTCTCCTTATACCTTGACGGCCCAGATGGACTGTTCCAGTGGATGAAAAAGCTTAAAGCAGAAGCCATCCTTCTTGGACGGCCTCTCGATGAGCTCACAGGCGTTCAGCAGGACCGTCCCAACCCACTGTCCGTTCTTATTGGTCTTGTAGATGAGCAGGACGCCAGGCTTCAGCACGCACCACAGCTTTGTCCAGCTCTTCAGCGTGCCACGGATCTGGAAAATAAACCACAACACTTTCTTACAGTAAAGACCTGCAGTACTTCATCACTTCATTAATGCATCACTGTGAGAATTAACATCAGCTCTTTAATCCTGCACACAGCAAAATGAAGAGCGCTGTTCACTTTTTAATCCTTTTGGTTTTACTGAAGAAAAGACACAGTAAAAGTATCAGCTAATAGTTTTTAGCACACTTCCACAGTCGACTGATTGTATTAAGAATCGCATTGCATTTGATTGTGGTAGTAATAGTAGCAGTAGACGTTGTTGTATTAGTTGTAGCAAACGCTATAGTAGTATCAGTAGTGGTAGTCGTTGTAGTAGTATCAGTATTAGTAGATATTGTAGTGGTAATAGTCATGGTTGTGGCTGTAGTAGAAGCAGTAGTAGTTGTAATATAAGTAACTTTCTGTAGTAGTAGTTGGTGTAGCACTTGTGATTTATTAGGGGCCAAGCACCGTAGGTGCGTAGGCACTTATTGGATCCGTTAGCGTTCCTATTATTATTATTATTCTTCCTTCTTCTTCCGTTTCTTCCGCCAGATTTGAATGGCAGCCCATATAGGTGTATGCTGGAAAGTTGTATAATTTGGCACAATGATAGAGGACAGTATTAACATTAATCAGACCAAATATGAAGTCTCAAAATCAAACTTTCTAGCGCCACCACTTGTCCAAACCAAGTGTGCCGCAAGCCTACGTTTGAGTGAAGGTTTCGGCCGTTAGATCGCCCCCTGGGGGCTGGCTGCAGTACAAGTCATAAAGCCCGCCTCCTCCGTGTTAATGAAGGAGACTTGAGCCCAAATAAAAAAAAATATTACACTTGCAATAAAATGTCCCGAAAGATAGTTCTGGTCGATTAAGGCACTGGTTATTGTGCTGAAATAGGTGCAGATCTTCATTTTTGTAAACAGTTTGTTTTTAGCAGTAATTTAATGCTGGGCGTGTCATCGTGATTGACAGCTGTGATTGACAGTTTCTCAAAGCGCGGCGTTTGAGCTTCGGCAGGAGACTGAAGTAGACTGAAATGTTATTATTCGATTTCTGTGTTATTTTACCATGACAAAATGAGTTCAGCAGTAAACTATAGTTTCTGACATACATGATCCTGGTGGAACACTGTTTATTCGCTAAGTTCAGGGCTTTTTTCGGGCTTTATTAGTTTGCTGATACACGCCTAGCCACCCAGATAGCAAAACACAGTTCCGGCTAGATTCTCGCCTGCCGGAGACTTATCTCTTAGAGCTCAGACTGACTAATGTTACCTCTGCTGGACCTACTCCGGATGCCTGGACTCACTGCCCAATTCCTGCCCGAGTCAATCGAGCCAGATGCGGCGGCCAAGCGAGCAGGCGCTGCCGCATGCGAGCCGGAATCAGCCCGCGACGCCGCGAGTAAGTTATGCGCTGCAGTCCGGAGCTGGCGCGATTGAATATATAAAACCCTCATATTTGTTAACGTTATTACATCCATTTGTGTTGATATGACAGCAAACGCATGCTGAGAAGTTCGGGGGGCGTAGTTGATTTTACATAAAGCGTTTGATTGGAAGCTCGACTCTGCTCATTTTCGCGGCTCCTCCTCTGGCTCCATCAGACAGTCCTTCTGCGCATGTCTGGCTCCAATTTCAGCAGTCTTTTGCGACAGTTTGTGCCCGTCAAGCAGGCGTTTTGCCCTCAAGGCGTTCAATGGGAAAAAGGGCTGTCGCGTCGTCCATATTTTTTACAGTCATTGGTCCAAACGTTCATGTATGTTTATCATCATAACTTTTGAACCGAATGGGCTACAATCAAAATTCCATCAAATTTTTTTTCCTCTGATTCCTTGGCTCAGTCCGATTCAAACGTATCCTATGACGTCATTTTCCATCATGAATTTTTTTGTGTTATTTTAAATTTTTCGAAAAACCTATTTGTTCGAACTCGTCCTAGGCCGTTGCTCCGATTTTCACCAAAATTGAATCACATGATCTACAGACCATGCCAACCAAAACTTATGGAATTTAAGTTGATTTGACCAACCGTTTTCGTTTAACTTGTGATCAAATTTAACGCAAGACTTGCGAAAATGGACTTGAGATGATATCTCCGTAACGCATTCACCGATTCACACCAAACTTGGTGTGTGTTATGACAACTAGGGTCTGAGGTTATATGCGGAGTTTCAACGCAATGCCCCCTAGTGGTACGGAGACACAAAAAAACTTGCATTTTTGCTTATAACGTCTCAACCTTTCGTCCGAAACTCGTAAAACTGGTCTTATTACATTCGGCAGAGCATGTCGAGTTGAATGATGTCTGATTTTCACAGGTCAGCCATTTTGGCCGTTGCCCATTTGGATTTTTGCCCAAAAATGCTATATTTTACCAACATATTCACATTTCATTACAAAACATGGTATGCATCTTTAACCCCATGCCCTGAAAGAACTCAAAAACTTCAGGAGCAGCCAAAAGTGCACAATACTTGAGCAACCAGTGCCAAAAGTGCTTGGCCCCTTAATTGCTGCTTGCAGCTATATTTATTATTATTATTGTCAGTTATCATTACTCTTGTCCTTTCTTTCTTTTTACTTTCATTTTTACTATCATACATTAATAAGCATTGTTGTTACTCCCTACCTCTGACTGATTTCTTTCTATATGTTTTATTTATATCTGTGACACTTGCTTCATTTATTGACTGTTATTGTTCCTTATGTATGTACTCTGACCTGTCCACCAACTTACCTTTACATGCATACACACACACACACACTCACACACGCACACTCACGCACATACCAGTACCTGACTATACTGTTGTTGTTTTTGTTTTGTTTTTGTTTTGTTGCTTTGTATTTGTTACTTGTTGATGTTTTCTTGTATTTGTATGATTTTTGCATATTCTAATTAAAAAAAAAATAATAATAAATAAATAAGAATCACATTGCATGTGCATTACAAGCTTTTTAAATGTTGTATTTAAATATTCAAATGAGGCATTATCTTATCAGATATCTTCTAATGCGCTGACATTTCTGGTTTCCTTTTTGACATCTTAGAGTATATATATATATATGGACGCATTACTTGGCAGAAGCAACGAAGAATGAGAGCATTTTGAGAGCATTTATGTGAAACGTGCATTATAAAACATGCATTATTAAAATGCTCAATGCTCAATCACTCAAGGCAAACCGCAGACCTGTGTTTTCTGCATCCAATAAGCATGCCTAAAAGCTCCAGAATAAATGGTCCTTCAGTAAACAGCACAAACCTTGAGCCAGTCGGCCATAACAATGACGGAGGGGTCAGTGATGGTGCTGAGCAGCTCTTTAGTGGCCCGTTTCTTCTCCTCCCTGTAGTTCTTCTTCTGCACCTAAACAAACACGCATGCACAAACACTAGTAAACAATTACTATTACGTGCACAGTATTTATTAATGCATGCTCTGAATGAGTGCTGTTGTACCTTCAGTGACTCCTTCTTGGTAAGTTTGTTTCCAGACACAGACACGTCTTTATCTGAGCCATTATAGAGCTTGGTTTCTGACTGCAAAAGCAGAAAACATGCATTAGGCAACCTGCACAGACACAAGCTCTGGTGGTTATGACCCATTGGGTTGTATTAGGAGTGCAGGATGTTTGTGGCATCTTCTCTTGAGTAACTCCTGCAGCTCGGCCTCCTGTTGCTCTCTGAGCTGCGCTCGACTATGTATAATTAATAAACACTGCTGGAGGACCAGACGATTCCTGACCCCAGAGGATCATGGGTTGAGAGTGAAGGAGAGAGAGTGTGTGTTTACCTTGCTCTTGGATATGGAGTGTGTGGAGTCTTCTTTCAGAGGCAGGATTTCCTCTTTGCCACGGTCAAAACCTGAAAAAACAACATTGGGATTTAGTTTGATCTGCTTCATGTTTACTCTGTTTGGTTCTGCGTTGCGTGTTATATCTGATCCCAGACCTGCACTTAAAGGTCACTGCTTTGATTAAGAGAATTCGAGTTTACACACACACACACACACACACACACACACACACACACACACACACACACACACACACACACACACACACACACACACACACATACACTATAGCACTCAAACACACCACAAAAAGTGGGCCTTTAGCTCCTTTGGATCCTAATTTAACGTCAGGAAAGTTAAAAAAAAAGACTTATTGTCTTTATTTCACCCCAATATGACTGTGGACACACTATACCTACACACAGTTCTGTCTAAACAAGATGATTTTCATCATAGGTGCCGTTTTAAATGAATTAATCATTGAATAATTTGTAAAAAGTTAGATTTCTAGAGTTTTTTGTTTTATATATATATATATATATATATATATATATATATATATAGTATAAAACTTGATTTTAACTTTAATTAAAAATAAATAAAAATCAGAAATATGACCTTTTTACCCCAAATCTGTATTTTACATGCCATTTGAGTTAACACTTATTTTTCTAAGCAACAAATCTTATGTTGTAAGTTGAAGTAAACAATAACAACCATGGCACGTAATGGTGAAGGACAGCGAACGTGTCCCACATCTGAAGCCTCAGGATAGTTTAACACTTCATCATTAGCAAACAAACTATAAGTGTTTCATCAGACAAGGACGGTCCATCAATCTGTCAAGGCTAGTTCGTTTCTCAGACATCCACAGCACAAGTGTCACTATAAATCACATCTCTCCTCCGCGCGCTCATTGTTTGGGCTTTGTTGGACTGGAGCGGAGGAAAAAAAAGCTGACATGTTATGATTGAAGACCCCATAAAACAACATGTTTTCCATCTAAACTGTACAACAACGTACTCAGCTTTGTGTGCCTGAGGCTGTGAATTAAAGCTAAAAATATTGTAAATATTGTAAAATTATTGATTTTGTGCCATTGATTTGTACTTTATGAACCACCAAAGACAACAGTTTCAGCTAAAACTCTTTAATTATCTACTAAAGAAAACAAAGCATCTCTCTCTGTATTGAATACCCCCTTTTACTAACTTTATAATCTTCCCCAGCATCTGCATCTAGATGAACAGAGAGCAAAGACGAACACCTGATGTTTTCTAAAGCGCATTGTACATGTAAATGACGACCCATCGATCATGTCCATTGTCTCTCTTATTTCCTCAATGAGCCGAACAAAGCATTGTGTTCGTCTGAGAAAAACACACCACTTCATGAGCCCTTCAATATGTTAATGATGGTGAGGAAAAATCCACACGTCCTTAACATGATGAGGACATCAGCGTAACTCGGCTATTAGCATATTCGTGCATAAATCTGCATTGATCAATCTTCCTATTTAAGAACTAAAAGAAATTACTACAATACTAAACATTTTTGCCAATGATAATAAAAATGCATCAACAAATTATGCATAGAAATATGGGGAGACTTGATTATAATAATTGTTGTGCTCAGAGTAAGTGGGTGGAGCTAAACATATCTTCTCTTGCTTTGCTTGTTGGAATTCTCTGATTTATCTTGCATCCTGGGTAATGTAGTTTTTCTTCATGAACCCTTCAATTAACTGACTGTTTACACCATTGTTTAACAACACAACATGTATTTCTTTAAGGGTTTATCAGTTATTGAGAACATCAGTGTAACTCTGCTATTAGCATATTCATGCATAAATCTGCATTAATCAATCTTGTTTAAGTACAAAAAGAAAAGACTACAATGCTATGATTTTTTTGTTAATGATATTCAATCAAGTTTATTGCAAAATATGCAGAGGAATACGACTTGATTTTGTATTTGGTGTGCTCCAAAGAAGTAAGTGGAGCTAAATATCTCGTCTCGTTGGAATTCTCTGATTGGTGGAATTATCTGGTATCATGGGTAATGTAGTTTTTCTTCATGAATCCCCCCAGTTACATGAGTGTTTACACCATTGTTTAACAACACAACATGTAGTTCTTTTAGGGTTTATCAGTTATTGAGAACAAAAGCGTAACTCTGCTATTAGCATATTCGTGCATAAATCTGCATTGATCAATCTTCCTATTTAAGAACTAAAAGAAAGGACTACAACACTAAGATTTTTAATGCAAATGATAATAAAAATGCTTCAACAAATTATGCATAGAAATATGGAGAGACTTGATGATATTAATTGTTGAGCTCAGAGTAAGTGGGCGGAGCTAAACATCTATATTCTTGCTGTAATTGAATTCTCTGATTAGTGGAATTATCTGGCATCATGGGTAATGTAGTTTTTCAGCATGAATCCCCCAAATGAGTTGAATTAATGTGAACGAATCAGTTTAAAAAAGCATGCATCATTGATTGAGCTCACAACAGTTGTTTCTTTAAGGGTTTATCGATTATTGTTAAATAAATCAATTCCTCTATGGAGAAAATGAATGGGGTTTTACTAACAGAACCTGAAAGTTGACCTGTATTGATGAAACCAGGCAAATGCATCAGTGAATAATGGAGGTCTAAAGGCCAGCGGCTGATCAGATGAAAGTTCATCATGTGGTCAGTAGGCTGGGAAATGAAGTACTGAACATGATGTGATGTATGAGGTTTAAGAGATTACATGCACACACAAACACATGCTGGTATTGGTGGTTTATGAGGACTCTCCATAGGCATAATGTATTTTTATACAGTAAAACAGGCTTATTATATGACCCCTATCCCCAAACCCAACCCTCATTTGGCAAGATTTGAATGTGAAAAACCCTGTTAAGTAGATTTTAAGTGTTTTGAATTACAAGGACACAAGCCATGTCTTCAAAAACACCTTAAGAGAGTACAACTAGGTCATACTCATGACCTCTTACAAATGTCTGTCCTTATGAACCACCAAAACTACAGTATAAAACCACCAAAACTACAGTATAAAACCACCAAAACTACAGTATAAAACCACCAAAACTACAGCATAAAACCACCAAAACTACAGCATAAAACCACCAAAACTACAGCATAAAACCACCAAAACTACAGTATAAAACCACCAAAACTACAGCATAAAACCACCAAAACTACAGTATAAAACCACCAAAACTACAGTATAAAACCACCAAAAGTACAGCATAAAAACACCAAAACTACAGCATAAAACCACCAAAACTACAGTATAAAACCACCAAAACTACAGTATAAAACCACCAAAAGTACAGCATAAAACCACCAAAACTACAGCATAAAACCACCAAAACTACAGTATAAAACCACCAAAAGTACAGCATAAAACCACCAAAACTACAGCATAAAACCACCAAAACTACAGTATAAAACCACCAAAACTACAGCATAAAACCACCAAAACTACAGCATAAAACCACCAAAACTACAGTATAAAACTGCTGACAAAAGAACTACATGAAATGCACAAACACACACATGCGCACTTCATTATTGTCACAATCCCAAGCGATCTAACCACCAGAGATGGCCGGTAAATACACTCTCATTCATATGAACTACAAATCCGCCAGGTTATGGACTACAACACCCAGTCATGCAACACACACAGCTGATACTCATGACCACTGATTATTTGGACTATTTAAACCACTCTGTTCCACACACACAAGTTGCTGAGTATTGTTTAGCTGTTGCTGTCTTTACGTAAGCATAATTACTTGTCTCCTGTCTTTTTGCACTGTTTATTGTGTTTTGATTCTTTCGCCTGTTTTTGGATTACGCTTGTGGCTTCTCTACTACAATGTTAATGCTGGCTTTTGATCCCTGCCTGTCTGGCCATTCTCATAATAAAGCTGCCTTTAGCAGGTCGCACACCAGAAGCACCACTCGGCGGCGTGCCGCGCAGCGCCATGTATTTTAGAATTCTAAACATAGGTTTCTATCAGGATACACACACCGGCGCCGCAAGTCGGCGGCTGTCGGCGGCGCCCGGCGACGGCTCAGGACGCAGTTCATTTTTCAGCCGCGACACAGAGCGCCATCTGATTAGTTTCATGTTAAATATCATTCGAATGTGCGCGTCTGGTGTGTGATACTTTAAACTGTCATGTACGTGCTGTGTCGCGGCGCCGAGCGGCGCTTCTGGTGTGCGACCTGCTTTTGGTACTACCCCTGTGTGCATAGCATCCATACGCAACAATTATAAACAAGCTTCGAGACTAATGTTCAGCCTCTGACCTCAAGTCTGTCCTCAAAAACAAGACGAAACAAATCAAATAAAAAAAACAACAACCGTAAGCATGTGTGTGACCTTTACAGTTCGAATTAGATACTAAGACATACTAGATAATAAATAATAAACACTAGCTTAATAGTAGACGCAGAAACCCAAACTAATATTTAGTTTACACTTTTATAGACAGAAAAAAACAACAATGAAAATGAAGGAAGGTTGGTCGGTCGATCGATTGATATTGTGACTCCCATGACCTTGAAGGACTGCATCTATACATCTCTGCAATGACTCAGATAACTGCAGGACTCTAAGAGCTTATCAAGATTCTTTGGATTCATCTTCAATGCCTCCTCTTTCATCTTATCCCAAACATGCTCAAAAATGTTCACGTTTTGTGACTGGGCTGGTAACTGGGATCCACGACAAGACTTTTGTCAGGTAGTGTGCATAGATAGATAAAAAAATATGTCGGTAGTTTTGAGATGTCTCACTGTTGCATTTGCACAATTGACGTACAAACATTTCGACATCGCAGAATCTGACTAGCTGTCTGTCATTACACAGATATTTGTGGCTGAGCTACATGAATGACATGACGTTCACTCCACAAGGAGAAAGAAAGACCTGTGTGTGTGTGTGTGTGTGTGTGTGTGTGTGTTTAATGACGCAGCGTGAGTAATAATCCACATATAAAGCTCACAGACTGCTCTAATCATTAGCCAAACTGAGCCAGAGAGACGCAGGGAGAAAGCTTGGCCTGGATATACATCGGAAATCAAAAACTAAATACCAGAATGGACAAAAAAACCCAATGAGGGACTGCTGACAGACAGCAGCACTGCAGATACAGAGCTTCATCTGCTCATCACACATTCACCTCACATGCTGAAAGAAGAGAGAGAGAGAGAGATAGAGAGAGAGAGAGAGAGAGAGAGAGAGAGAGAGAGAGAGAGAGAGAGACTCACTGACAGATCCAAAGAGATGGAAAGACAGACAGATGAATGGACAGACAGGTGGAGAGGAAGAAGAACAGACAAACAGACAGACAGACGGATGGACAGACGGACAGACAGACCAATAGACAGAGGAAAAGACTAACAGAAAAATGGATGGATGGGCGTACAAACAGACAGAGAAACAGACAGATGGAAAGACAGACAGATGAACAGACAGACAGATTGAGAAACAGATAGATGGACGGAGAGACAAACAGACAGACAAGGAAACAGACAAGCCGATAGAAAGATGAAGAGACAAATGGAAAGACAGACAGATGTATGGACAGACGGACAGATTGAGAAACAGACAGAAGGACGGAGGGACAGACAGACAGACAGACCGACAGACAAGGAAACAGACAAACAGATAGAAAGATGAAGAGACAAGTGGAAAGACAGACAGATGTATTGACAGACGGACAGATTGAGAAACAGACAGAAGGACGGAGGGACAGACAGACAGACAGACAAGGAAACAGACAAACCGATAGAAAGACGAAGAGACAAATGGAAAGACAGACAGATGTAAGGACAGACGGAGAGATTGAGAAACAGACAGAAGGACGAAGGGACAGAGAAACTGAAAGACAGATAGAAAGATGCAGGGACAGGTGGACAGACAGATGAAGAGACAGACAGATGAACAGACAGACTGATGTATGGACGAACAGAGAGACGAATGGATGGGAAGAAAGACAGACTGATGGATAGACGATGAGACAGATGGAAAGATTGAGAGATAGAGAGACAGGCAGGCAGACGAATAGATGGAGACAGACAGAAAGACAGACCAACAAATGGACAGATAAATGGAGAGACAGACACCGAGAGAGACAGGCAGACAGACAGACTGATAGATTGAGAGACAGGTGAATGGTTAGAAGGAGACAGACAGACAGACAGACAGATAGATATATAGATGGAGAGACATACAGACAGACAGACTGACAAAATGAAAAGACAGACAAACAGAGAGAGAGACATACATACAGGTGGATAGAGGAAGAAACAGACAGACAGACAGACAGACAGACAGACAGACAGACATGGGGATTGATAGATTGGAAAAGACAAACAGATGGACAGACATAAAGACAGTTGGATAGATGGATAGACAGACGGAAAGACAGACAGATGGGCAGACAGTCAGATAGACGAACAGACAGATGAACAGATGAATAGACAGACAGAAAAACTGGCAGACAGACCTACTGACCAATGAAGAGATAAAGAGAAAAAGACAGACAGACAGTCAGAAATGCTGAAACTAGTGCTTAAACTATTACTGCAAGACGGAGTCACTGCTGTCCGCTAAACAACTCTAGTCAACAATCTAATACTGTGAACAGAAATGCGCCCAGCACAGTGAGCAAGAGCTTGAACTAAGGCTGCATTAATTAAAACACAATCAGTCTCGGTGTGATTATCTAACCCCAAAGGCTGTGATTTACTATTAAGCAGATAATTATATGAGTGACATTATATTCTCACCTCCCTGCGCTGCTCTGACTAAATAAAAAGCCTGATGGTTTATCGCTTAGAAATGCAAAAATTAAGACAAACATTATCCTGAGTGTTGCAATGTTACAGTCTAAACTAAAGATAATGATGATAATCACAACAACTCTACGATTATTGAACACCAAAATATTACAATATTAATTCAAATACTTAGATAATAACACAAATCTTAAAATGTTCAGCATTATACATGTATATAGTCTAGTTATTACTATTATATAGATGTTTGATTTGTAATCAGGTCTAATGTAGATGTAATGTCATTCATTTATAAAGGTTTTAAGCTATCCCACACTAAGTCATACTAAGTTTTACTACTAATATTGAAAACATTTAAATAAATATTTGTATGTTTTTTTTAAATGGTGTTTTAGTATGTTTATATTTGATTGTGTTGTGTTGTGTTGTGTTGTATTGTAATGTAATGTATTGCATTGCATTGTATCTTATCGTCTTGTGTTGTATCATATTGTATTGTATCGTATTGTATTATATTATATCATATTGTATTATATTGTACTGTATTGTATTGTATTCTATCGTATCTTATTGTATCATATCGTATCATATCGTATCGCATTGTTTTGTATTGTAATGTATTGCATTGTATCATATCATGACGTATTGTATCCATGTTGCATCGCATTGTATTCTATTGTATAATATTGTATTATTTCGTATTGTATCATATCGTATTGTATTGTATTATATTGTATTGTATTATATTCTATTGTATTATATAGTATTATATGGTATTGTATTATATTCTATTGTATTATATAGTATTATATTGTATTGTATTATATCGTACTGTATTGTATTACATTGTATTGTATTATATCGTATTGCATTATATTGTATTGTATTGTATAATATTGTATAATTTTGTATTGTATCATATCGTTTTGTATTATATTGTATTGTGTTGTATTATATCGTATCGTATCATATTGTGTTGTATTGTATAGTATAGTATATTTTTATATTGTACTGTATTGTATTATATCGTATTGTATAGTATTGTATTATATTGTATTATATTTTACTGTATTGTATTATATTGTATTATATTGTATTGTATTATATCATATTATATGGTATCGTATTGTATTGTATTAAATCGTATTGTATTGTATTATATCGTATTGTATTGTATTATATTATATTGTATCGTATTGTATTATATTGTAATGTATTATATTATATCATATTGTATTGTATAGTATTGTATTGTGTTGTATTATATCGTATCGTATTGTGTTGTACTGTAGAGTATAGTATATTTTTGTATTGTATTGTATTGTACTATATCGTTTCGTATTGTATTGTATGGTATTGTATTACATCATATTGTATCGTATTACATTGTATTGTATTTTTCTTGTATTATGTGGCTTATGTTTTTAGATATGTGCCTGAGAGTCTGAAATAAAAAAAAATAATCACAATTACTTATCAGGAAAATGTGATCGTTACTTCCTTCACAATAATAATCATGTAGTCCCGCTTGAACCCTAGAAGACTGTATTCATAACTAATGAAAGTATTGTGTTATGAATGCATGTGCAGGTCTTAATCAGCATGTGTGTGTGTTTGTGTTTCTCTGCAGTCAGACAGTGACGTGTGTGTGATCTTTCCACACTCCTGCAGCGTCCTTGACTACCACAGACTGACCGCGGAGTGTGTAATTCCAGTCGCTCGACCGCTCACCAGTCTATCTGAAGGGCACGGAGCTAAATGTTTAGAGAAAATTTGAGACCATTATAGCATGTGTCAATTCATGTTGTTTATTGTATTTCTTTTTGTATGCATTTGCTATATTTGTATGTTAGTCCTAAGGACACCTATAATCTGGTGTGCTCCAAAAAAGTGACAAATTCACTAAGATTTAAACCTGATATAAACATTCAAAGCTTGCAGTTCATCCCTTCCTCCTAAATAAATCAAGAACTTTTTTGATGTCACCTCATACTTCAGTTTCTTATCTAATCTTCTTACCAGTCAAGTACCACAAGGACCACAGATTCAGCTAAAAAGACAAATGATCATCTCTTTAATATGAGTGATGTGGTACGTACAGTATGACTGAGTCAACCAATTTAGGGCCTCATTTTAATGCAGAATAAAGCAAAAACGGCCCATAAAGGCAAATGCTGTGTTTTTGTGATGCATCCGGTTATCACACAGGTGTCAAGATGGAGGTACACACCTGTGCTTTTCTGTATGCTGCTATTAATAGTCACACATCTGTGACAATCTCCGTCCTCATACAGTAAAGAGCAGAGCGAGCTTCATTAGTCTCATTCACAGCAGAGAAAAAGATCAATCTGTGCTGGGATAAAGAAGATCAACCTCCGGAAATAAATGAGCCATTCATAACCTTTGTTTCGGGTGATAACGGATAGACTTTATCAATGAAATACGCTTCTGCTGACTGCCTTTAACATCATTAAAAGGGGTTGTTTTAAACTGAACTTTGGATTAAAATGGACTGTATTTAGTTTCTTTAAAACATATTTGAATTTAACAACAGGCAAACAAAAAAAGTAACATGCAAATCAACATGTAGTCAAATGATCTGCCTCCTAAACATCTTTATTTGTTAGCTAATGATACTTTTCACCAGCCAATGAAATCACAATGCATAAAAATAAGCCCACCCCATATCTGTAACACTATAAATCATTCTTAGAAGTAAACTGATTTTCAAAAACATCTCAATTTGCATATTTTGATCCATTTTTAACTACACACATTTGACAAACAGTAATAAATTGTCAGTAATAAATACAGGTAAGATTTCAGATTAAATCAATTTAATGAAACGGCAGCACGGTGGCTCAGTGGTTAGCACTGTCACCTCACAGCAAGAAGGCATTTCTGTGTGGAGTTTGCATGTTCTCCCCGTGTTGGCGTGGGTTTCTTCTGGGTGCTCCGGTTTCCCCCACAGTCAAAACACATGCGCTATAGGGGAATTGAATAAACTAAATGGGCCGTAATGTATAAGCATGCATGTGAGAGTGTATGGGTGTTTCCCAGTACAGGGTTGCAGCTGGAAGGGCATCTGTTGTGTAAAACATATGCTGGATAAGTTGGCAGTTCATTCTGCTGTGGCGACCCCTGACTAAGCAGAAGGAAATTAAATAAAATGATTTAATAAACCTTTCATTTACAGTCATTTCTAATTTACTTTTTGATAATATGATGATATTATAATATATAATATTATTCAATAATATACATAATATATTATAATATAATAAAAATCCAGCTTAACATAAATTTTTCGATAAATCAGATAAAAAAATATAAAAAATACAATATTTTATAAAAAACTATATATATATAATAATATATTATTGTATATAAAATGTTATAAAATTAATATAAAATGAAATGTTATTATGCTGTTTTTATTATTATTTTTATGATCTGCTTTCATTATTTATTGTATTATCTGATACATACACATTAAACCAATGGAAGATTTGTATGGAAGATTTGTATGTGAATCAAACGCATAAATCCTAAATTCAGACTTCAACTAAAACACAAAAACGATACCACAATATTTCAAACATAGATTTTCCATATGGAAAATAATTCAAAAATAAGCTTCATTTTGCGATAAATAGCCGTATTTCCACTGTCAGGACAGTGCGAGCCTGGGCTTTTATCCGGCCAGGCCAGGCCAATAGCCCGGGAGCTTGAGCAGCACATTATTGAAATATCAAGGAGGACACAGCGAAGACATTTCACTCATTAAATTAAAACTACTTTATTACTTCATGCAACACCCTTACATTTAAAAGAGAAACATAAGGATGCCAAGCCTATAAAGTGTTTAATGGAATAGCCCAGTATTAAGCTGACCAGTAGCTATTCTTTTTCTTTCCCTTATTTATTTGTCTACTCGTGTCCAATCAGAAAACTAGTGTAATGGAGGCACACCAACTTTACCAGACTTTGTTTTCACTCTGCCCCGCATACCTGCCAACACTCCCGTTTTTCCTGGGAGTCTCCCGTATTTCAGATCCATCTCCCACCACCCTCACGTCTTGTTATTTATGCCAGAAAACTCCTGTAATTTCACCCCACCCCCAATCCCTAGCTTTTTGGTACAGTCTAACACTTCCATGTCGCCAACTTTGGTAAAGTATCCGATCGCAGCGGCCACCCCAGTACAGTTATTAACCTAGTTCTCAAATGCCACCCTGAAGCCCCAGCTAGCTCTCCTTGCTCCAAGGTATTCCAAAAGTCCAGCCACTGGCCCCAAGGAAAACCCCACTTTAGCCCGATCAGGCCCTGGAAGTGACTGTGGAAACACGACTGGCCCTGGCACACTCTGGCTCACTCTCTTTAGGCATGACAGTGGAAACGCACCTATTGTTAACAATATCTGAGCTGAAGAGTTCAGCTATACTTACTGTAAAAACATACAAATAAAAGCATGACAGAGCTCTGCATCTTCAACTAATGACACATCATGCTAAATGTGAGTGATTCAGTATTAAATCAAAGCCATTACCCTTTATGCGAACCCTGCTGATTTTCACACAGGTGAACGTGAAGATTTGAGCAAATGTAATACACTCCGGGTCCATTAGCTAATCTCTGCTCAGTGGACTCCATTAAAGCGCTAAAACCGGGATAACGCTAATGAAAATGCCATGTAAGTGTTTAGATGTGAGTATTAAAAATGAAAAACGAAGACTAGCATCTGGCACATCTAGAGCGGTCCGAGTGCGTAAATAAGAGCATTTAATGCATGCAACTCTTTTTCACTGATAATGAGTGATGAATTGAGCGAAGGCCGCCGATTCATGATAAGAGCTAAACTACTCAATAATGAATCAACTACTCAATATCTGCAGCAGAAACATCTGCGTCCTGCTGAACAGCTCGATCTGCTGACCTTGAGGAGACCACAGAGCGAAATACTGCTTATTTACACCATTAACCACCTTAGAGTTCCTTTAAATAAGGCTTTAGAGAAGATTATTAAAGAGGGAAAAAATACTTGAATGATTTGGTTGTTGATAATTCTTCTGCTGATGATGAAGCAAGAATGCACTAGTATAAAATAATTAATTGATATCAAATATTTTTCTCAAATGTTTTATTTCAGACAGGCGGAATCTGTTTTAGGAGTTAATAATATTATCAAAATAATAATAATAAAGATTAATTGTCACGGGATCGCTGGTAAACACACAGTATCGCATAGAACTACAAATCCGCCATTATATGGACTACAAGGTCTAGTCATGCACTGCACACACACACCAGTTCATAATCCTGCCTGATTGCTAACTCACACAACTGAAGCTGCTCAAGGACTGATTAGTTGGACTATTTATACAGCACACTACACACAGACTTTGCTGAGTCTTGTTCTACAGTATTGTGAACATTACAACGTTTTTGACCCTCGCTTTGTTTTGTTTGTTTATTTCTGTTTGCTGCCTGCCTTTTGACCATGTCTGTGTATTCAACTACAACTCTGGATTTGCCTACCTACATCTGTTCGCTCCTGATTGTGATCGTTGCTTGTTTGACTATTCTCAATAAACCTGCTTTTGCATCCGCACCTCCTTGTCAGCGTCTACTTCGTTACATTATTATTTTAAAATGAAATCAGTGCAAGTGATAAAATAAATTTGAATATAATAATAATAATAATAATAATCAATAATATTATTAAATTAAATCAAATAATGTACATTTAACAAAATATATTAACTTTAATAATGTATTATTATATATTATAAGACAATAATACAATCAAACACAAATTATAATTTAAAAAAAATTACATCTTAATGCTATTAGTCAATTAAAAGTAATTTTAAAAGTAATAGTTTTCAATGTAAATGCTATTTTTTATATAATAAAATACATAAAACAAATCTTAATAGTCTACTAATATATGAATAAACTATTTTGATTATAATGATTTACTGATAATTAATGATATTATAAACTTAAATAAATTCTTAAGTGACAACTTAAATTTGTAAACATAATAGTTTCTAATTATTTTACAAGATACTAGTATTCAGCTTAAAGTGACATTTAAAGGCTTAACTAGTTATTGAACAACAGTGGTTTGTTCTGTAGCCAATCGAAAAAGGCTGGAGTCGCCACAGTGGAATGAACCGCCAACTACCAAAGCATATGTTTTACACAGCAGATGCGCTTCCAGCCACAACCCAGCACAATGCTGGATTTCATAAGAGAGTGAATAAATTTGACTTCAACTTTAAGTAGAGTTTGAAGAGCAGTCAAACTTAGCCAGGCTCATTCTGAAAACGTAGCCCTGTATACGTTTCTGGAGATCGCGAATTATGTAGCCAAAGGAACGTATGGCTGCATTTAGTCTTTAAAACAAATGTTTTGGCGATTGCAACCTGAAGACCAGGTT
>NC_141024.2:2772500-2787500 GCF_052040795.2 Danio rerio
ATTCATGCATTACTCCCAGAGTCCGCTGATGTCACTCTGAAGTTGCTAGGCAACAGCCTTACCAAAAAGAAGCAGGAGCGCCAAACGGATGAGACTGCAGGATGGAGTTGAATGATGCTCTAATTAACATAACTAATTACGATGCTCTGGTGGATGTATAATTCAAAACCTATTGCTCATTATCCTGTTCTGAATGGACGTGACGCTTCATTTATGCAGCGATTAAAGGAGCTCAAAACCAGGCTGAGCTCTCATCTGTCCATCTCTCCATCCGCCAACCCATCTCTCAACGATTTCTTCATTATTCATGTCTTTTTTCTTCATTATTGTGACAGGAAGTAGCACTTTATGATAAGGTTGAACTAGTTGATGCTAGTTAACATATTTACTAACATGAACAAACAATGAACTTTCCATTTATTACAGTATTTATTCATCTCTGCTAATGTAAGTCAATGATGATAAAGTCATTGTCAGTTCATGTTAAAGGGATAGTGTCCTGGAGGGTCGGTGTCCTGGAGAGTCAAACCCTAATCAAAGCAGCTAATCAAGCTTTTACTAGATATACTAGAAACGTTTCCAGGCCAGCCAAGAGACATAGTCCCTCCAGCGTGTCCTGGGTCTCCCCCGAGGCCTTCTCCTGGAGGAACAAGCCTGGAACTAGGGTTCAACGCTAAAGATTTTTTCTACTGGGCCGATCATGCCAGTGGTTGAGATTTTAACTTGCCCTGCCAAAGTTTTCACTGGCCCCACCAAAAAAAAAAGTTAATAGCTATTTCTTAGTCACATATTTTAAAGAGAGGCTTTAAAGGCTGATTTTGTCTCTGAATGAAGTGGTATGAGAGGCAAGTCAGTAGCGGGGATCTCTGCTGGTAATCTGTAAAGTCACCCAGCACAACCAAGCACAGCAGCTGATGGTCTTTCAGCCAGTGATGGTGGAAATAAGCCCACTTTAACACCCTCACAGGTCTGGAGGCTGAGCTCGGTTTATTAGATCAATTGAAGAGAAGACATTGTTGATTAATGTCATTCATTATTGCTGTGTTTTTTTTTTGTGCACACAAAAGTATTCCTGACATAACTGCAGAATCACAGGAGAATTGTTTTAAGGATGTTTCTTGCTATTTTCTTGAATGTTTAAGGACTTTTGCTGTCTATTGAGGATCTGAGAGCTCTCCGATTTCGTCTGAAATATCTTCATTTGCATGTCAAAGATGAATGAATGTTTTACTGCTTTGGAAAGACAAATATTAATGTTTATATTTGGGTTTTACCTCTTATTTTAAGTTATATAAGTTTCACCTTTAATTGTCATTGAAAAAAAACAAATCACACTACACTGTAAAAAATAAATCTGTAAAATTTACGGTAAAAAAACGGCAGCTGTGGTTGTCAGTAGTTTACCGTAAAAAATACGGTACAAACCGTAAAAGTAATCTCATTTTTTTTTAAATTTGTTTATTAAACTTTTCAGATATAACAAAGTATCTTTACAGAGAAATTTAAACAGATATTATTCCCACCCCTACCCTCAATATAAGTTGAAATTACCTTTATCATTTAAAGAAAGAAAAAAAAAAACACTCATGATAATAACAAAATAATGATCAAATAAATAAAAACAATTATGTAAATAAAATGAATAAATTATAAAAAATATTAAATAAAAAAATAATAAAAAAATAAATTAAATAAATAACAATTTCTCATTTTTACAGTAAACTACCGTATTTCATTATTTATAGATGTAATATGTCTGTATTTTGAATTACCAATATCTACACATCTTTTGTTACACAGATAGACACGTTAACAGCCATATGCAGGTGGTGATAAGAAAGTGACATAATGAGCCAATGCTCATCACAAACAGAAAAGTGAATAGAAGGAGCTCAGTGTCATTCACACAGCTACTAAACACCAGTATGGTAACACGCGTACAATTAAAGTCATGAAATCAACATTTTTTATCAACATTAGATGTACCATAAATCTCTAATGTCTCTAATAATCTCCATATCAATGTCAACAAAAAGCATAAAAAGTGATGTGCCATGCAGGGAATTCTGGGAAAGTCAGTTTACTGATATTTGCAGTATATATTACGGAAACATACTATTAAACCAGGCTACGGATTGTTACAGTAGCATTTTTACAGTTTTTTTACCGTTGAAATCACGGCCATTTTTTACAGTTTGTCTCATAATCAGGTTTTACTGTTCATTTGCGCAGCAGTCTTGCAGTGTCACAGTATCTGTGTGTGTGTGTGTCTGTGTAGTAACCCGAGCAGGTGAGACGTTACACTTACGGTTTGAACTGTTTCCCACTTCCCTAAATGAGCAGGTTAAACTGAACTCGTGTCAGCAGCTGAGCAGTTAATGACTCAGACCACTCAGATAATTGACCGACTGTGTTTGTGGCGAATCACTTTAGCAGTCGACTAGTTAATGATACCAAGAGAGGATGATGGATACTGATATCCAACACAAAAGTTTGAATGCCTTTGACAAATATACTTATGACCATAAGTAGTATAATAAGCTAGTGTTATTTAATTATACATTGCTGTTGGTTTGATTAATATTTTTTATATTTCTGTTTTAGATCTTTATTTATTAATAATAATGATGATAATAATAATAACAATATGCATTAGATAGTATGTGTACGATTATTTAAATAAACAAATAGAATTAAAGAACATGCACATCTAATATCAGCTGATATACACTGCCTGACAAAAGTCTTGTCGTGGATGCTAGTTGTAAGACTACACATAATAACTTGACTTCTAGTTGATCATTTGGAAAAGTGTCAGAATTGATCTGAGTGATCTTCTGTTGAGCTGCATCCCAATCATCACAAATACTGCAGAAGACCTACTGGAACCAGCATGAACTCAAGATTCTCACAGAAATCAGTCAAGTTTGGTGAAGGAAAAATCATGGTTTGGGGTTATATTCAGTATTGAGGTGTGCGAGAGATCTGCAGAGTGCACAGCCTGAGGAATCAAGACATTTGTGCTGCCCATTACATTACAAACCACAGGAGAGGGCAAATTCTCCAGCAGGATAGCGCTCCTTCTTATACTTCAGCCTCCACATCAAAGCTCCAGAAAGCAACGAAGGTCAAGGTGCTCCAGGATTGGCCAGCACAGTCACCAGATATGAACATTATTGAGTGTGTCTGCAGTAAGATGAAGTAGGAGGCAATGGTGATGAATCTAAAGATTGATGATGAGCTCTGGGAGTCCTGCAAGAATGCTTTCTTTGAAATTCCAGATGACTTTAATAATCAGTGATTTGAGTCATTGCAGAGATGTATGGATGCAGTCCTCCAAGCTTATGATGGAGTCAGACACAATATTCATTCTGTCTCCACTGCAGCATGACTTTATATCCTATACTGTACATTATTTCTGTTCAGTGATGAGACTTTTGTCTAAGCAAAGTCAGACCTTACTGTCCTAATTAAATAATTAAATATCAGGCATGATCATATTTTATTTTGGTCAAATAAGTGTAATCTAGAGGCCTTTGCCTTTCATATAAGCCACTTTTGATGCCAAATGATCAACTAGAAGTCCAGTTATTATTTGTTGTTCCTAAAAGTTGGACAAGACCTAGTCAGATAGCGTATGCAATATTGATCAACACTAATAAATAAATAAAAAACTGCTAATAATAACTAATGCATGCATCCCTAAAACTGAATTCAAAAGATATAAAAGATGCTGAATTTATTTACAAAAGTAATGCTGCATGCATGTCAACAACCCCAGCACTGCTTTAAAAGCATCCCAAGCTGCAGCTCCTGACACTTGACTGAACCTAAACAAAGAAGATCAAAAATAAGACTCCAGCCAGTACTAAAATAAGCAAAAGCAGCAGACCTGATGCTTCCCGACAGCATGTGCTGGAGATCTGCTGAATGCACTACAGGTGCTTTGGAAGCCACTAGAAGCCTTATGCAACCTGGCTATGAGCCTGGATTACCATCCTAACAAATAAGCTTTATGAGTCAGACCTCAGAGCACCGTTAAAGAGACAGTTCACACAAAAATGAACAATTAAACATGTTTACTCACACTTAAGTTGTTTATGAGTTCTTTTTCTGCTAAGAAGATGTTTTAAAGAATGCTGAAAACCTGTAACCATTGGCTTCCATAGTGAAAGTAACAAATACTGGGTAGGTCAATGGTTACAGGTTTCCATTCTTCAAAATATCTTCTTTTGTGTTCAATTTACATTTTCGATTTACAAGTGAAGGGTGAAATTACGATAGAATATACATTTTTGAGTGAACTATCCCTTAAACAAACCATCTAAACTACCTCTATCCTGAAGAAACTAGTTTGATGCACACAAACACCACTGTCAACATGATTACGCAAAGTAAAATATCTTGGTTTTTCTACTTCAAAACGAGATGTTTAATAAAGGACAGTTCACCTACAAATGAACATTTAAACACATTTACTCACCCTCAAGTTGTTTGTGACTATCTTTCTTCTCATGAACACAAAAGAAGATGTTTTGAAGAATGCTGAAAACCTGTAACCATTGACTTCCATAGTAGAAACAAATACTGAGAAAGTAAATGGTTAAAGCATTCTTCACAATGTCTTCTTATGATTCAGCAGAAGAAAAAAACTTTGATTTACAGGTGAAGGGTGAGTAAATGATGACAAAATATTCATTTTGGAGTGACCTATCCCTTAAACAAACCATCCAAACAACCAGTATCCTGAAGAAACCAGTCTGATGCACACAAACACCACTGTCAACATGATTATGCAAAGTTATACTTCAAAATGAGATGTTTAAAAGGTCAGTTCTCCTAAAAATGGACATTTAAACACTTTTACTCACCCTCAAGTTGATTGTGACTATCTTTCGTCTCTTGAACACAAAATAAGATGTTTTGAAGAATGCTGAAAACCTGTAACCAATACTGTGGAAGCCAATGATTACAGGTTTTCAGCTTTCTTTTAAATATCTTCTTTCACATCCAATAAAGGAAAGAAACTTCAATTCACAAGTAAAGGGTGAGTAAATGATGACAGAATATTCATTTTGGAGTGAACTATCCCTTAAACAAACCATCCAAACAACCTCTATCCTGAAGAAACCAGTCTGATGCACACAAACACCACTGTCAACAAGATTATGCAAAGTTAAAAATGAGATGTTTAAAGGGACAGTTCACCTAAAAATGAACATTTAAACAAGTTTATTCACCCTCAAGTTGTTTGTGACTATCTTTCTTCTCATGAACACAAAAGAAGATGTTTTGAAGAATGCTGAAAACCTGTAACCATTGACTTCTATAGTAGAAGAAACAAATACTTAGGAAGTAGATGGTTAAAGTGTTCTTCAGAATGTCTTCTTACGGTTCAACAGAAGGGAAAAAAACTTTTTATTTACAGGTGAAGGGTGAGTAAATGATGACAGAATTTTCTTTTTTGAGTGAACTATCCCTTAAACCATCCAAACAACCAGTATCCTGAAGAAATCTGATGCACACAAACACCACTGTCAACATGATTACGCAAAATAAAGAAAAAACCCAGGTTTCTACTTCAAAATGAGATGTTTAAAAGGACAGTTCACCTAAAAATGAACATTTAAACATGTTTACTCACCCTCAATTTAGAAGTTTCTTTCTTTTGATGAACACAAAAGAAGATGCTTTGAAGAATGCTGAAAACCTGTAACCACTGACTTCCATAGTAGGAGAAACAAATACTGTGGAAGTCAATTGTTACAGCTTTCTTTAAAATATGTTCTAACGGTTCAACAGAGGAAAAGAAACTTTGATTTACACATGAAGGGTGATGAAAATGATGACAGATTTTTTATTTTTGAGTGAACTATCCCTTTAAACAAACCATCCAAACAACCAGTATCCTGAAGAAACCAGTCTGATGCACACAAAAACTGTCAACATGACTATAGAAAGTTTAACTAAATAAAATAAATGTTTTTAAGGAATAGTTCACCTAAAAATGAGTTCCTCATTGTTTATTCTCCTTCTTGTGGTTTTAAATATTTATTTCTTTCATCGACACAAAAGTAGATATTTCGAAGAATGCTGGTTGACTTCCATCACAACAAAAAAGATTACCATGGAAGATGTCAGCATTTCTCAAAATATCTTCTTTAGTATTTAACAGAAGAAAGAAACTCCAGTGAAGTGAGATTAAACAATGACAGAATGGTCATTTTTGTGTGAACTACCCCTAAATTGAACATCTCTTCATATATTTTGCAGCATATTCTGAGTGTAAATTGTTTCCACGCCAACTTGATGTCCTAATTTACCACAACCTATGGCTTTAATTCTGTTCTCACCAGATGAAGGAGGAAGCAAAAATCTCGTCCTCTACTAAGCACACACAATCTAAGCATTACAAGTGGATGTACTTGCCTTGTGCGCAGGAAGATTAACACACAAGATATTCATGCAAAAGAAAAGAAGTTTTACGTCCAACCGTCCTGATTTATAATCAAACAATCATTATCCCACAGAACCGCCATGATATTCCTAGACAGTGGATGGAATGAATGCATGCTGACATCACTTATGCAAATCACCCTGCGGCTGATTGGCCACAGGGATGGATCCTTTAGGTGCAGCAGCTTCTGATTGGCTGAGCTGCATGCTGTGCATTTTAACCCCGTTTACTGACGGCTATAATCCATTTAATCCAGGCCTGCTAGAAAGGAAGGCCACTAAAGAGGATTTGTGCGCATATCACTTGCCATACTGATGCTATTCCGGGTGTGTTCTCACCGGGAGAAAGCGGCGGCACAGTCGGTGTCAGGTTGCTGCTCACGGCACTGAATAATTGAGTGAAACGTGGCCCACATCTGCGACTAGGCATAACATTCTGACGGTATGATAACTGTGGATTAAAATATCACAGTATTGTGCTTTGAAATATGCTCTTTTTCAGATGTCTAGGTGAAAAACAACACCTTTTCCCTCCATTGAACACAATATATTTTATTTTAAGAAACATTTATACTTAGTTTGAGCAAAATGTACCCTAAAGTCTTACCCAGGCATCACTGATGTAAAACCTATTCGACCTACTCCATTGGACAACTTACCAATGCTCTACCACTTTGACTCTCGATCTTATAAAACCTCTGTTTTAAAACCTTAGCTTTTCCAAATCGCTGTAAAACTCGAAACCGGTTATCATCTCAAGTCTATCCGCGAGATGAAACTTTCTCTCTGAACACACCCAAAACACTGTGATTCATGCTGGACGGATAAAGCAGAGGCTGAATGGGCTTTCAAAAGGGTTGCTGTTGCTATGGAGACCTGTGGAGATGCAAGGGGTCCGAAGGCACTGAAAGGTTTTGACTGCGGGCGGTTTTCATGTCTAGCCTTGCCGAAGAATAAAAACACACGCGCTTACGCACATGTATGACGCTTTAAACAAGAGCGCATGAATCAGGAACTGCGACAAGCTCTATAAACCGGCCTGTGATGATGCATTTAATCAGATTAAAGTCATCACTATGAAAGCCAAATCCTCTGACATTAATAACTGACATGCAGATGTGAGAGATGTGTAAAGATTTGTGTGTGCGGATGTGTGCATATGCACACATATATAACCATTTTTGCATTATATATTTATTTTAAGTTTATATATATATATATATTTGTGTGTGTGTATGTATGTATATATATATATATATATATATATATATATATATATATATATATATATATATATATATATATATATATATACATATATACATACACACACACACACAGTTTGACATCTACTGTACATGTTTATCAATATATGTGTTGGTGTGTGTGTGTGTTTGATGATATTCTAAGTGACATTCTAAGTCGATCATGTATTGCTGTATTTATACCACAGAAACTGCTAGTGTTTACTCTGCTTTGGCTTTTTCAAGGTTTCAATCCTGGGAAATCTCTGTAGACGCATGGCACTTCATGCTGTTCAGCATTATAATCCTAAAATGTGAGCAAAATCACCTGCTGTGTCATCACTTTAGACATTACGCTAGAGAATCATTCAAATACTAGCTCTACAGTGATGTTTGTTAAGTAGCAACGGTTTCTGCTGTTCTGACGTCAGCTGCAGATGTGCATGAACGGCAGAGGAAAGTAGATCCTCGTCCAAAAGTGTTTTTGAGACTTGTAGCAGTGTGATATTGCTGTATATCGTCACTAGTGGGGGGCACCAAGGCACTCGGCCTGCAGCCTTTGGCCAACAGCAGGCCTCTGCCGACATTTACAGCCATAAAGCACTGCTACTTGTGTGATATTGCTCATATATATATATATATATATATATATATATATATATATATATATATATATATATATATATATATATATATATATATATAATTAATAATATTTATAATCTAAAAAATTAATAACACATATATATATATATATATATCTATATATATATATATATATATATATATATATATATATATATATATATATATATATATATGTATATAATAAACAATTAAAATTACAATTATTATTAATTACACTTTCTAAACATGAAAGTTATCCGACATATATTTGAAACTACACAACTCCATATTGTTGAAAAAAGTGCTTATATATAATTATAGATCAAAATTAATATGTATATTTTTATAAAAAATATAAAATCAACTCAATGCATAACTGCTGATCCAAAGAATAACCAAAAGTAGCTTGCTGTTTGTTTCTTGTTAATTTTGTGGTGACTTCCAAACTATAATTGTCACATTCCTTAAAAGTATTGCACATATTCTGAATTATTATATTTAATATTAATATATGAATAAATACAACTACTGTTATTATCATTATATAAATGCATGAACTTATATATTATATATGATAACATGAATTGATTAACTAGACTTTCTAAACATGAACAATGTTATCAGACATGTCACTAATTAACATGTTAAAACATAAAAAGAATAACCAAAAGTAGGTTGTTGTTTGTTTCTTTCCAAACTATAATTCTAACATTTCTGGAAAGTATTGCACATATTCTGACTTATTATATTTAATATTATTTTATATAAATACAATTATTATTATTATTATTATTATTATTATTACATAAATGCATGAAATTATATATTATATATGATCACATGAATTGATTAACTACACTTTCTAAACATGAACAATGTTATCAGACATGTCATTTATAAAATTAAAACTACACAAATGCATAATGCTCTTTGAAAATGCTTAAATATAATACATCAGAACTAATAATTATATTTCTAGACATAAATTAAAATCAATAAAAAAGCAACTCAATGCATAACCGCTGATCCAAAGAATAACCAAAATTAGGCTGTTATATATAATATATATATATATATATTATTTTTAATTATTTATTTTTTTGGTTTATTTATTTATTTATTTTTTTAGTTTTTGTAGTGATTTCCAAGCTATAATTGTCACATTCCTTGAAAGTATTTCACATATTCCTGGAAACCTTCCTTTCAACATGACATTTTAGCACCCTCTAGTGGCATAAATCAAACATTACATAAAAAATAACTCCTAGTCAACACAGAAATCCAAATGAATAAACCAAAAGCTCAGTTTTCAAAACCTTTCAGCCCAAAATAAGGTAACACCTCAGTTTAAGTTATATTTCACGATATTAACAAACCATTAACTAACAATACTAGCTTAATAAACTCTTAATTAGCTGTTTATTAATAGTTTGTTAAGGTAGAAGTAGCTGGGTTTAGGGTTTTGGGTAGGATTAGAGATGCAGAATAGGTTCATACTTTATACTTACTAATAAACACTTCATATCTTAATAATAAGCCAGTAGGTAACAGCATGAATTGTGACATAAACTAAAGTGTTACTCTATTTAGAAGCATTTTCCACCAATGAAAGCACTTTTCTGTTGTGAACCGTTCAGATCTGGGATCAGATGTAGAAGTGTGTGTGTAATGTGGTGGTAATTGTTTTACCGTGGGAATAGCTGATGCCCGGGCTGAGGGAGGGGCTTGTAAGCTGGTCTTTATTGGGCGTGTGTAGCCCCGCCTCCTTCCCTTTCTGACTCATTTTGGCCGGGGTCAGAAAAGCCGCATCGTCACTGGGCATTAAGGCAACTGCAGAAAAACAACAACAGCACAGAAGATGAAAACAAATGCGTATGTGTTTAAATGTTTACTTATAAAACAATCAGGTTTTATAATTATTAGTAGTAAAATTAATAATTATAAAAAATTAAACTAACTAAATCATGATTTATTATTAATAAATAATTATTTAAAAATTTATTATTATTATTATTATTTCATTTAAAAAAATTAATTGTATTAATAGTGCTGAGCAATAATTACTCACGATTAATCACATCCAAAATAAAATGTGTTTTGACATAACTTAAGTGTGTGTACTATGTATGTTTATTATTACACACACATGCATGCATTATTTCACACATACATGCACATACTTGAGAAAATGTTTATTTATATTTATATATACAGTATTTATGTATACGATGCAAATTAAATATACATTTACCAAGAAATATCTTAGAAACAAAATAGTTGTTTCTATGCATCTGTGTGTATCACATATATAATACACACATATACAATTGAAGTCAGAATTATTAGCCCCCTTAGATTTTTTTTTCTTTTTAAAATATTTCGAAAAAATATATAGTTTAAAGGGGCTAATAATATTGACCTTAAAATAGTGCTTAAAAAATTGAAAACTGCTTTTATTCTAGCCGAAATAAAACAATTAAGACTTTCTCCAGAAGAAAAAATATTATCAGACATACTGTGAAAATTTCCTGAATCTGTTCAACATCATTTGGCAAATATTTAAAAAAGAAAACAAATTCAAAGGGGACTAATAATTCTGACTTCAACTGTTTATTTCGCATCTGTTAAAGTATTTTCTATTTTAAAACAACATATTGAACGCAGTTTGGATTCATGTTCGTAAAATAGTCCGAATTTTGATTTGAGATATTAAAAATACAAAGTACAACAACAACAAAGTCATATTTTTGCCCTCCTGTTTGAAAACTTGAACACATATTGCACTTATCATTGTCCACTGCTCCCTCTAGTGGTGTAACAACATAACTAAAAGCATACGATTAATACAAAGCATTGAACTGATACTGTTTATCTGCACTACCACCGACTAAAGCTCTGCGATGAGCTTAACCAAAGCACCGCTGATGATGTGTTTGTGCAGAGCATTAAATGCATGTTCAAATCTGCACAAGATCGATCCGCCGTGTAAAACATGTTGATTCATTTCCACACACATGCACACACGGACACACATGCACACATATATATGCACACATAGATCTATGCATGCACGCTGACATGCACACACATGCATAGGTGCACACAAACACACATGCACTTATACATGCATGCACACACTCATATGTACACATGCAAGCAAACAAACATGAACGCACACACAAGTACACAATCAGGCATGTGCACACACATATGCGCACACTTATAGATGCACACATGCATGCACACACACTTTAATATAATGGAAACACAACTAAGGCAGAAGCAGAGCTGAATCACTTTATGCTAATCCTCCATTAGAGATGCAGATCTGAATATTTTACCATCATCATCGCTGAGGCTGAGAACACACTAATTACTAATGAGCCAATTAACCAGACAGCCCAGCTTGATGTGATCAGATCCTACATTTATCATCATCTACAGACCATGCTACATGCGTATCCGCAAGAGTCTTAGTCATCTGTGAATTTAAATAATGCATTTAAACACACTGTAGGAGCAGAAATGTCAGTAGCAGAATGTAATAAGCACGCTGAGATGAAAGAGTGTGTGAGCATTTTTGCTGTGCTGAATGTTGCGAGTGTTTATAAAGTCACTGGCGCTCCTGCTGCTCTCAGACGTGAACAGAATGAGCAACTGAGGCGTTTTAACAGACAAAAGGTCAAACTATAGGCCCAAAACTAGCATAGTATAGTACTTTATTGAAAATACGATACATATTTTCATTAATGCCTTATTCTGTCAGTTTATTTTGTATTAATAGATAACGCCTGCACATCACTTCCTGAATGAAATATCCATTATATAGAAGCCATTTGACTATATCAAATACTACACTCTGAAAGAGCGGGAAGCATTCAACCCAAGCTCATTCTGGAAACGTAGCCCCGCGGACGTTTCCCCGCGATTTACGTGGCGGGAGGTACGTATGGCCGCGTTTAGTTTTTCTCGAGCGAACGCTGCGGGGCGGTGTGGCGCCTCTCCGCTCCTCCTCTTCGCGCTCGCTGGCTTGCCTCCGTGTGGAGGGCTTTCCCGCTGCAACCAGTTTGTCCGCTTAGCTCGCAGCGTTACGTCGGCGGAGCGGAGGCCCGGAGGAGGAGGAGCCGGCCGCGGGGATGACCGGGATCGGGTCTGGGGAAAAGCGGTTCCAGAAATCAGGTAAGATGAAAAACAGAATCCAAAAAATAAGGGCGAGAACGAGGCGGGATCAGAAAACGCGGTCGAAATCAAAGACGAGGGCTTTTGTTTTTTTTTGTTTTTATGGACGGCTTTTGCAAACCGTCACTTGGGTTTAGGGAAGAAGGAGGAGGAAGAAAAGGAGGGCGGTCGGGTCGGTCGATCATACAGTCTTTCAGCCAGCCAGTCGGACGGACGGTCGCTCCACAGCGCGGGCGCGAATCGAGAGGCGCTCGAGATGCGAAAAAGCGCGCACAGCGGCCTCTCGCGGATCCACGAAAACAAAAACTGCTCGAATACGTACCTCCCGGGACGTATTTCGAGGTCAGCAGAAACGTCCGCGGGGCTACGTTTCCACAATGAGCCTGGGTTGGAAGCATTTATTGTTGGCTCCTGTGTCTATTAAATCTGTTAAAAAATTTTATTAAAAAGTCTATTAAAATCTATTAAAACAGTATGTAGTGCATCCCATTCTCTTCATAGTCCATAGTTATATACATAAAACAATTCTGTCTGGTTTTCGATCTCTGATTGGCTGAAAGCCGAGCAATATTCTGCAAATAACAGCCCTCGTACGGCCTCTTCACCCTTGTGTACTACTCCGCCGACATACAGCAACAAGCAGAGGACACTCTACACTTTGACAAATATTGCTGCAGTTGGGCAACATAATGTACTTTTAATGCTTTTTAGGTGAGAATGTAGTTGGTTAGATTGCAACTATGCAGTTTATTTAAGTATGATGCCTATTTTAAAATATTTCAAGAGTTCACACTTAGCTGATGATTGATTATGAAGCTTGTTTGGCATGCTGTCCTGAGAGAGCCCTAAGCTCATAAGATCCCTGAGCCCGGGCCCCCCCCCCATTTGCAGGGTGAGAGGGGAGTTTGAGTTTAGGTAGATCTGGAGTACTCCCCTGCTGTAGTAGCTAATGAACAGACAGTGATTGCCCTTAAGAGATAACTACTTACTAGGAGCATGTCTATGGTGCGGATTTGTATTAGTCGGTTATCTTAAGTTGCAGGTTTTTGGACGGAGGAAGGAAACCGGGGAACTCAGGGGAAACCCACATGAGCACTGGGAGAACTCCGCACAGAAACATTGGCTGGCCTAGTAAGGACTAGAACAGGTGACTTTCTTGCTATGAGGTAACAGTACTAACCACTGAACCACCGTGCCACCAATCTAGGAAAGAAGGAGGAGTAGGGGGGGATTCTTCAAAATGAAGATGGCTGTGGTATTGAACTTAGGGTATTTATAGTGACATAGCAATCGTCTGATTGGTGAATCATGAATTTGGTAATGAATAACCAGCTGTGGTCAGTCGTAAGCATGTGATCCTCCCCAAATTAGTTTATGAATAAAATTCAATTATAATTTCTGAGAGAGTGCGTCGATGGCCATTAGCCTGTCGTATTTTGTGTTGGTCAATCTATGTATAACTCCGAGCTACTCTTTGGTTGGGCATCTGTTTATTTCTAATGTGTCTCCTGTTTTCGTTACTGCAGACGAGTTCAGTAAAAAGAAAGAAAGGAGAAATGCCCGCATGTGTTTAGTGTTTTTCCTTATCCCAAACACAACAGTAATCTGGTGATGTTGGCTTTGCTCTGGCTTTTTTCTGGGGATAATAATTGTGATATTCCGATTGTAACAGAGAAATACTGGTTAATCTCTGTAGACTGATGACATTTCATGCAGTTCAGCCTCATATTCGTTAAATCACCTGCTTTGTCATCACTTTAGACATTACGCTAAAGAATCATTCAAACACTAGCTCTACAGTGAAGTTAGTGAATTAGTATTGGTTTCTGCTGTTTTGACGTCAACTGCAGATGTGCACGAATGGCGGAAGAAAGTAGTTCCTCACACAAAAGGGTTTTTGAGACTCTGTGTTTGGTTTTCGTTTTTGTATACACGATTATGCCGTCAAACTGTTGTATAAACGCAATAGCACACGAGTAGCAGTGCGATATGGCTGCATATCGTCACTAGTGGGACACTAAGGCACTCGCACGTACGCCTCCCACCAGTGCCGATATACAGCCATATCGCACTGCTGCTCGTGTGATATTACTTATATATACATATAAACACACATAAACAAATGCGCGCACACATAAGGACACAGACACACACACACAAACACACTCTATCTCTCTCTCTGTATCTCACACAAGTACACATGCTCACATTTGTTCACACACATACATACACTCGCAATATCTCTCACATATGCGTGCGCGCGCAAACACACACACACACACACACACTAATGGGAGCACAGATAATGCACACAAATATATATATATATATATATATATATATATATATATATATATATATATATATATATAAACACACATAAACAGCACAACACAGGTGAATGTGAGCCTCTTACCTGGGGTGAGTGGGTTTTCTCTGCTCTCTGCATGATGCTGAACACACACACACACACACATCACAGACAGACAAACAC
>NC_141024.2:2790000-2792500 GCF_052040795.2 Danio rerio
TTCCATCTACTTGTACAGGGCTGCGAAATACTAATGAAGTCTGACGGCTAATGGTGTGTGTGAGGAGTCAGCAAACACTCACAGGTGGAGGACAGGAACAAAGATGGAGAAAACAGAGGAGCAGGAGACGGGAAGGTTTACAGAGAGAAAAAGAGAGAGGTGGAAAATAAACAAATGCAGTTTTGCATTGAGCTGAGGATGAGGAGTCAATGAATAATACTTATAATCAATGAATAATATGAATAATAATGAAAAGTCAGCAAACACTTGTTTAACAGCAGGGTGGAGGACAGGAACAAAGATTGAGAAAACAGAGGAGCAGGAGACGGGACGGTTTACAGAGAGAAAGAGAGAGAGGTGGAGAATAAACAAATGCAGTTTTGCATTGAGCTGAGGATGAGGATTCAATGAATAATACTTAAAGATGTGCCATATTAAAGGCTGATGTAAACAATAATAAACAATCCTTACAAAAAATGAAATAGAACAAGGCTGATTTTACAGTTATACTAATATACTACTATTTTCAATTATACTACAGTACTTAAAATAATGCATCTTTTGTTCAACCCGGGCTCATTGTGGAAACGTAGCCCCGTGGACGTTTCTGCGGAACGCAATTTACGTCCCGGGAGGTACGCATTCGAGCGTTTTTTTGTTTTCGCGGATCCGCGAGAGGCCGCTGTGCGCGCTTTTTCGCGTCTCGGGCGCCTCTCGGGAGCGCGCGGCGTTCGCGCCCGCGCCGTTCTCGCGCGAAAAGCCGCCAGATCAAAAAAAAAAAAAAAAAAGCAAAAGCCCTCGTCTTCGATTTCGACCGCGTTCTCGGATCCCGCCTCGTCCTCGCCCTTATTTTTCGGATTCCGTTTTTCGTCTTACCTGATTTCCGGAACCTGCTGTTCCCCGGACTCGATCACGGTCGTCGCCCACCGCGGCCGGCTCTGGCTCCTCCTCCGGGGCCTCTGCTCCGCCGACGCAACGCTGTGAGCTAAGCGGACAAACTGATTGCATCGGGAAAGCCCTCCACTCGGAGGTGAGCCGTCGGCCGGCGAGCGCGAAGAGGAGGGGCGGAGCGGCGCCACACGCCCCGCAGCGTTCGCTCGAAAAAAACCAAACTAATACGTACTTTATGTACCTCCGTCCACGTAAATCGCGGTCTCCAGAAACGTCCGCGGGGCTATGTTTCCAGAACGAGCTTGGGTTGCTTTTGTTTTAATCCAAAAATTTACTATATTTTTTAATGTAAAAAAAAACTATTTAATTTTTAAAAATTATTTCTAATACATTTTCATATTTTATGATCCCGTTTTAACGTCAGGAAATAAAAAAAAGGAGACTTAATGTGTTTATATCATTCCCAATATGATTGTGGACACACTATACCAGCTTAAAGAGATGATTTTCATCATAGGTGCCCTTTAAAAAAAAGATGCCTTGAATTTTGAATGATCTAAAAGCTGAAATTGTATTTGACTTTTCATTATAGTAAAAGGTATTTCAGAGAATTACATATTTTCACATCAGCAAAACGCTATCTTTTATCGCTTATAATTTTGTGCATCCTAGCAAAAAAGCTTGAGGTTTTCTTCGGGAAACATACAGATCTAGTTATCTGTTGCTGTGTTATCTCTCGGCCTGTGAGACTGGGTCAGCACGAGAGAGAGAGAGAGAGAGAGAGAGAGAGAGAGAGGACTTTCCATACTCAAGATATAAACTATACACACACACACACACACACACACACACACACACACACACACACACACACACACACACACACAAACAGTTGAACAGTGTGTTCATGCTCTGCTGTCTATTCGGAGATAAAGCACTTGTACAGATTAGCCAACATCTGTCTGTTGTCCACTGCAAGCACTGTTACTACAGTAAAACCCCAGCGGATACAGTTTCAGCAGTAAATGTTCGGTAAAACATCAGTGCTGTCTGACAAAATCCCACAAGATCCCATCAGACACTCTTATAATCAGTGCGAGACTCGGGATCAGACATCCGCGCTCCTCCCTGCTGCTCTCTGTTGATCATTAGATGACTGTGTGTTTGCTCAGTGTTTCTCACAGCTGGGCAGTCTGGCGCACACACACACATTCACCTGGCCGACTGAGATAACGGCAGATCGCTGATGTCTGTGGGATGTCTTGTGAGTTTTGGTTCAGATTCAGAGAAGAATTAAATTAAATACATGAAATATATTTGATAATCTCTAATAAAAAGATATATAATGAAAATAGAAAATGCATCATTTAAAATAATTAAACAAACTAGAAATGAGCAACGCTGGCTTATGTAAGCATAGTGTTGCTTGGTGCTTAATTATATAAAAATAAATATGTTTGGTTGTTTTGTTGCACAATGTTTGTTTGGTGTGTTAAATGAATAAAGCTATTAAGCTAAAATATACAGAAGAGGATGACAAACCTCATTTCTTTTATTTTTTATTTTTTGCTTAGAGCAAAGCAAAGAGTGCTCATATTTACAGTACTAA
>NC_141024.2:2797500-2822500 GCF_052040795.2 Danio rerio
AAAGTGTTTGTTTTTTTACAAGGGCTGAGCGATTAATCGAAAAGTAATCAAAATCGACATTCAGATCCTGTAATCGATCAAAATTTTTTCAAGATGATTTTTTCAATTACTTTCCCTCATGTCACGTGACCCTGCTCTGTTAAAGGCTGTGACTGATTTTGATCTCAGGTCAAGATGATGGACTCATTCTTGAGCCTTACTTGGCATTACATTAACGATCATTGGAAGCTACGGCAAAAAAAAAAAAACATTTAAAAATTGTTGATTAATCATAATCGAGTTAAAATGTTCAATTAATCGTGATTTTGATTTTAGGCTAAATCGCCCAGCCCTATTTTTACAGAGACATTTAAAACAATAACTTATTTTAGAGCAGGGAACAGAATACAGTGGTATTTTTATCCAAGGTTATACCCTTAGAATCTTAAACTTGCCCATGCCAACTAAAATGAAGCTCAAACATAATCTGCATTCGTCACAAGTGCTTCAGATGATTTTCTTAAAGTAATAAACAGCATGCCGCCGTCAGTCATGCGGGTAGTGAGAGTAAGAGACTCAAGAGTCCTCAGGTGCCGTTCAGACCCGAATTCAACGCATGGCCTGTCAAGCGCTCACACCAAACTTTCACAGCGGAAACTTTTGATCTATAATTAGCTAAGTAGGTCATCGAGAGGGTATAAATGAGAGAAAGCGACCGTCCAGGAAGCCTTATGGACTGTGAAATTGTGTGCTCCATTTTCACCGTTATTTTCTATTGCGTATGATAGGTATACAAGATATCAGCGTTTTTGTAATGCTCTCGTATGCTCACCTAAGCTTTATATGATCAAAAATGGTCAAATTGGACAATAAGATTGTATTAGTTCATGTATTTACTAACATGAAAGTAATACGCACAATACATTTAATATGGCATTTGTTAATCTTTGCTTATGTTAGTTAATAAAGTCATTCATGTTAACTCACAGTGCATTAACTAACGATAACAATTATGAATTTGGATGTCAAAAATGCATGAGTAGATGTTGAACTATGATTAATAAATGCTGCACAAGTGCTGTTAGTAAATGCATTAACTAACATTTAACCATAAAGCCTTATTGTAAAGTGTGACCCAAAAAATACAGTACCATTTTGAAATATTACTGCAATGTACGATATTTTATATGGTAATGAATTGTAACGCTACTTATTTCTGTGATACAAAGCTGAATTTTCTGCATTATTACTGCAGTTTTTGGTGTCACATGATCCTTTAGATCCTTCCATTCTAATGATCTGCTGCTCAGGAAATATTATTATTATTATTATTATTATTATTATTATTATTATTATTGTGCTGCTTAATTTGTTTGTGAAAATGGGAATACATTTTGATTTGAGCGTATTTTAAAATAATATAAATAATAATACTCGCGGCGACCCGAGTTCGATTCCCGGCTTAACAACAAACAAACAAACATAAATAGACACACAAACATACATACACACATAAACGCATATACACTTGCATACAAACACAAACTCGCATACAAACACACACACACGCACACCCACACACTGCAGACCAAAGGCGATGGAAACATTTGCAGGCACGACATCAAAGACACTTCAATGGTTTGAGTGAGACACAAAGCCGGTGCAGGTGAAAGGCTGTGCAGAGCTGCGCTGATCTGAGAACAGTGATTGAAGCTGCAGGCGCTCTGACTATCAGGAGCAGAGAGGAATATTTAGCTCTCTAAACGCCCATCTGTTTATTTAACACCTATTCTGCCCGTTTAGCATGCTAATTTGGCAGCTTTCAGGTCCGCCAAAGTGTAAACCTTCGCATGTGCATGAAGCGGGTTATTATGCCAGAATTCTGACATTCAATTTGTTTTTAAACCAGTCTGTATACACACACACACACACACACACACACACACACACACACACACACTATTAGTATAAATATAGCTAAAAAACAGCACGTCCTATTTTTACGAGTTTATATATATACACAATGCATACTGAATAAATGTGTCTATTTAAATGCTTATAATAACTAAAAATAACATTAATATTCCAGTATTTGTCCCAAATAACACCACTTTTCAACATAAAGTAAAAATAAATTTAAAATGTGACTAAATTTGACCAAAAATGTTGACTATATTGATCATTTATACACACAGACACATTATTAGTATAAATACTTTTTCATGAGTGATTTTACATGGGGCGTCACGGTGGCACAGTGGATAGAACGGTTGCCTCACGGCAGGAGGGTTTCTGGTTCGAGCCCCGGCTGGGTCAGTAGGCGTTTCTGTGTGGAGTGAGCATGTTCACCTTATCCGGTTTCCCCCCCAAGTCCAAAGACATAGCATAGATGAATTGAATAAGCTAAATTGGCTAAAGTGTATGTGTATGACTGAGTGTGTATGGGTGTTTTCCAGTACTAGGTTGCAGGTGGAAGGGCATCCGCTGTGTAAAACATATGCTGGATAAGACAGTGGTTCATTCCCTAAATAATATGAAGACTAAGCCGAAAAGAAAATGAATGAATGAATAATTTTGCATATACACAAAGCAAATTGGATGGAAGTGAAGTGTTCATTTTAATGTTTATAATCACTATTATCAATGTCAAATAAATCAAATAAATGATAATTAAATAAAATTTCAAAACATGGATGAAACAATGTTACATTATTTGCATCAAATAAGGCCACTTGCCATCATAAAGTCAAAATAAATTAAAAATTTGACATAATTTTACCAGAAATATTGACTATATTGATTATCTATACACACACACACACACACACACATGCATACATATACATATTATGTCATTCATATGATTATATGATGTGATTATATCATATGAATCATCCTAATAAATCAATTCAACTAAAATAAATGACATTTTTGTAGTATATTATGTATTACTATTTTTTTTTCTCTTATAATCTTGTGATGCCTTTCCTCTCCTTTTGGTAATGTTGGAGCTTTGTTGTTTCAGGGATGTTCTGTTATTTCTGTTTTTTTGTGTTATGATTATTATGATGATGATGATGATGATTATCATCATCATCATCATCATCATTATTATTATTATTATGTGATTGCAATACATTGTGGTACCCCCTTTAAAATGGGATGGTACATCTCAAGAGGTTTATCCTAATAAATAAATTCAACTAAATCAAATCTAAAGGATTAGGATGCTCTATTACCCAAAATTAAACTTTTTCTTGTGCATTTTTCCTACCATTGTTATCATAAAAGCATCATCTCTTTTGAATCCACTTGTTAATAGTGACAAGACCTGAAATGGCTTTGTGGGATAAGAGAGACATCAAAATGTGTGCTATAAGGGGGGTTTTCCAGAACCAGCTTTATAACTTTGATTGGTTTATTATCTCACAAAACACTAATTAATTTGATTTAAATTGATGTGCATTGAAATTAGCATTCGTCAAAAAGAGCGGACAGATGTAAACGGTTGACAAGGCTATGTATTAATAACTCTCTCTATGTAATATATTTTATTTGTTATGTTTATTTTATTATCTCACTGAACACTAATTAATTTTAGGCCTCTTACTTCCAGACCAAACCACTAAAGAGGAAGAAGGAGAGTCAAGAAATGCCAAAAGTGGAAATAAACAATGTGTTTGCAGAAGTAAAACCACAATGGGTGAAATGAAGCAGAATAATAAACAACACTGCTGATGATTACCATAATTACACTGTAAAAATATCCGTAAATTAGCAGTTTTCCATATTTTACGATCCATGCAGTTTATTTAAGCTTTTAAATTGCATTATGGGAGCTTGATATTTCTTCCAACAACTTTGAATCTTGAAAAGTTGAACAAAAATGGACATTTGTAATAGTTTGCAGTGCTATATTGTCTGGGTTGGTGTTGTATATCACGCTACAAAAACCTTGTAATAAACTACAAGTACATTTTCTGTTATTTCACACACTTATTTCTCTAGATATCATTCATTCTTATACATTATAGTATTTCAAACTACTAAAATGTCAATAAAAATCACTGTTAAAATCTATTTTTTTTTATCAAACAGATGTTTCACAGTGTAATTAATAAAGCAAATATCAAAGAAGCTTTGTGTACATTTGGCATATGAGCCGCGGAGTGTGTGGAGGTGGCAGCCTGTGACCGTCAACACTTCTGTCTACATGATAACACACGTGACACACACTGATAACTACATGAGAGATGCCAAATCTGTGAGTAGATCCGAAGAGAAAATGTCCGGCCCACAGCAGAGCGATACAAACACGTTCAGGTAGACTGTCTAAACTCATCCAGTCATTCAGCCTGACCCACTTTCAGCACTGCTGGAGGGCTCCATCTTTAACAGCACGCTTATTTAGTTACAGAAATGGACTTATGTTTTAAATCAGTTTTGTGTGGATACTTAGGATACAGCTGAATTATTAGCCCTCCTGTATATTTTCCCCCTGATTTCAGTTTAACAGAGAAGATTTTGTTCGACACATTTCTAATCATAATAGTTTTAATAACTCATTTCTAATAACTGATTTATTTAATCTGTCATGATGATTGCACATAATATTTGACTAGATATACTTCAAGACACTAGTATTCAGCTTAAAGTGACATTTAAAGGCTTCACTAGGTTAACTAGGGTAAAGTTAAGGTAATTAGGCAAGTCATTGTTTAACAGTTGTTTGTTCTGTAGACAATCCAAACAAATATTGCTTAAGGGGGCTAATATTATTGACCTTAAAATGAGTTTAAAACAATTAAAAACTGCTTTTTTTTTAGTTGAAATAAAACAAGCAAGACTTTCTCCAGAAAAAAATAACATTACAGGAAATACTGTGAGAAATTCCTGAATCTGTTCAACATCATTTGGGAAATAATTGAAAAAAAAATATTTCACAAGAGGGCGAGTGATTTTGACTTCAACTGCACATGCTTGTTTTTCTATCTTAGTGAGGACATTACATATACTTCATTGTTTTATACTACATAAATGATACTGTCTATGACCTAACTCTACCCCTAACATTAAAATACACTTATGCCAATAATTAGATACTATTAAAAACATGATTTGCCCTATTTAAAGCAATTTAAGCGTTATTGTTTTCATATTTGAAACACTCTCAGAAATAAAGGTACACAAGCTGTCAGTGGGGTGATACGAATTTGTACCATATTAATACCTCAAGGGTGCATATTAGTACCTAAAAAGTACAAATATGTTCCTCTTAAAATATTTAAGTACTAATATAGACTTTTGAGCTACCAATATGGATCCTTTAAGTACAAATGTGCACCTTTTGAAAAGGTACCACCCCAGTGACAGCTTGCGTACCTTTATTTCTGAGAGTGTATAATTGAAAACAATGACTCTAATCTTTGCAATGACTCAAATCACTGATTAATAAAGTCATCTAAAATGGCAAAGAAAGCCTTTTTGCAGGACTCCCAGAGTTCATCAAGATCCTTTGAATTCATCTTCAATGCTTCCTCCTTCATCTTACCCCACACATGCTCAATAATGTTCAAGTCTGGTGACTGGGCTGGCCAATCCTGAAGCACCCTGACCTTCTTTGCTTTCAGGAGCTTCGATGTGGAGGCTGAAGATCTCTCGCACACCCCAATACTGAATGCAACCCCAAACCATGATATTTTCTTCACCAAACTTGACTGATTTCCGTGAGAATCTTGGCTCCATGCGGGTTCCAGTAGGTCTTCTGCAGTATTTGTGATGATTGGCATGCAGCTCAACAGTTGATTCATCAGAATAATTCTGACACTTTTCCAAGTGATCAACTAGAAGTCAAGTTATTGCGTGTTGCTCTTGCAACTGGGATCAACAACAAGACTTTTGTCAGCTAGGGTAGGAAGGAATGTTGAAAAAGTAAACAAAACTGAACAAAAATGGAATATAAAGTCTTAAATCTCCAGCTTTTAATAGACATCCCAAGCGTTTTAACATGCAAAACACCCTTACAACAACACCAAACACAACAGGTGCCACTTCCTTTATTATTCCTCTAATTAAACAACCACATAATGAAGCCGTGCTTTAGATGAGCGCTTGATTACTTCAGTGAAAGACACTGTAAAGCGTCTCTCATCTCTCTGTTATTGTGCTGTTCCTCCTGAATGAGTGTGTGTGTGTGTGTGTGTTTCTGCTCCAGGTGGCAGCTGTAGATAAACGGTGTGTGTTTCAGTAAAAATATCTCCTTTTCACACGTCTGAGCCCAGACTCCCTGTGTGAACTCGAGCGAATCAGTTTCCCCACCGAGACTCTGAACAAAGCAGCTCGCATCACACTTTTTGCTGGCCCATACGGACTCATGCGTTCATTCGGATCACAGTTTGCACTCACACACTACTGTAGAGCACTATTAATGCTTTAATAAACACTAATCAGTGTTTGTGGTGCTTTCGGATTGTAAGGTTACACAGCTAGTGTGTAAAAAGACTGTCAACAATCATCTCGCTATGTTTGTCAATTCTAAATTGGAGTGTTTAAATGCTAATGTGCTCACATATATAATTAATGCATGAATATTCTGCTGTGGTACACTTGTAAAAAATGCCATAGTATCTGGATGCAGCCTTTATGATGCAAGCTGAGATTGCATCACTCATGCAATGTCAGACACAATGCGTTCAATGGAGTGAGTGACATCACTGTGAGGGGTGGGGTTAGGTGAGCGCATTAAAAAGCATTGGATGCAGCTCAGATTGCATCTGCACCAGGTCTGCATCCAGACCCCTCTCATATGATTAGTCTTTATGACTATCTTATTTAGTTTTTTAAGGCGACGTTTTCTCCAGCAGACCCTCTATATCAAAATCTATCTGCAGTAATTCGAGCAGTAATCTTAATACTGCCATATCTTGACATTTTTATTCATGACTAATATGCTGTCAGAATCCCACAGCCCCTAGTACCAGTGCTAATATCCAGACGTAAAGCTCAGTGTTCATCAGGTCTGCTGCAGTCTGTCACTCTCTCCTGCTTTCTCTCAGGCTTAGACAGATTAGCAGGTCACTTCGGTGTTACTAGCGAGAATCTCTAGCCACATCGAGAGGGTTTCCGTGACGTAACCTCATCACAAAACACACCCCTGATTGTTTACGGTCAGATGTTCTTCAAAAACGACAGTATTACCACCGCTGAGGCTTTTATAGAGCGCGGGAAACCGCTAAGCTGAGGGATAAACAAGTGTCTGCTAAATCTCATTCAATCTTCACCGCGGATCACTACACAACTGTTATATGACTTTAAATGGCTTAACCTGCTGTAGTGCTCTTGTTTAGGGAGACGATGAGTCATTTGTCCCATAAATCATCTGTATCAATACTAAATTTGCAGATCTGTTATGCAATACCTTTAGAGTGTATCTGTTTGTGCATGTCTATAGGGCTGAACAATATATCTTTTGAGCAATGATCTCGCAATATGTGTATCCGCAATAGTCACATCATTGTTTATTAAAGATTAAAAGAAAAAAAATACAAATAAATAAATAAATAAATATATATATATATATATATATATATATATATATATATATATATATATATATATATATTTATTTATTTATTTATTTGTATTTTTTTTGTTTTAATCTTTAATAAACAATGATGAACAATATATCTATATCTATATCTATATCTATATATATATATATATATATATATATATATATATATATATATATATATACATACACACACACACAGTTGAAGTCAGAATTTTTAGCCCCCCTGAATTATTAAACCCCCTGTTTTTTTTTTTTATCCCCAATTTCTGTTTAATGGAGAGCAGATTTTTTTCAGCACATTTCTAAACATAATAGTTTTAACAGCTCATCTCTAATAACTGATTTATTTTATCTTTGTCATGATGACAGTACAGAATATTTTACTAGATATTTTTCAAGACACTTCTATACAGCTTAAAGTAACATGTAAAGGCTTAACTAGGTTAATTAGGCAAACTAGGCAGGGTAGGGTAATTAGGCAAGTTATTATATAACGATGGCAGTTCTGTAGAAGGTCAGAAAAAATAGCTTAAAGGCTAATAATATTGTCCTTTAAATGGGGTTTAAAAAATTATTAACTGCTTTTATTCTAGCCAAAATAAAACAAACAAGGCTTTCTCCAGAAGAAAAAAATATTATCAGACATTCTGTGAAAATTACTTTGCTCTGTTCAACATAATTTGGGAAATATTTAAAATAGAAGAAAAAATTCAAAGGGGGGCTAATAATTCTGATATATATATATGCCTAATCCATTTATTTATTTTCCTTTAGCTTAGTCCCTTATATATCTGGGGTCGCCAACTATTCCAGCATTCTTCCAACTATTAATGCAGCATATGCCCTTGCAGCAATACAGGAAAACAGCCATACATATTTTCATACACACAGTCATAGACTATGGTCAATTTAGTTAATTTAATTTAGTTAATTTAATTTAATCCCGAAGAAAACCAACACCAACACGGGGAGAATATGCAAACTCCACAGTGCTAGTCATTGAGCCACCGTGCTGCCCCCAAAAATGCCTAGATAATGCCCAGCTATTTAAATTAAAAGGCGAAGAGAAATTTACAGAAAATGTAATCAATGAATAAATCAAAATGTAACTAAAATATAAAAAGCTTTAAGCTAAACATCCATCTCAAAAAAAGCTTAAAATATTAAAATATAAGAGTTTAAAAAATGATAATGGAATCAATCTGCTTGATAAAAATCTGAAAATTATAATATTACCTGTCAAACTTTAAAAATTGCTTTAGATGCATTAGAAGCAAATTATGGTAAGGGGAGTTACATTTCCAACATTTTCTCAAGGTTTTTAGCCAATCACAAAGCACCAAGTCAACAGATCTGACCAATCAGAGCACTCCGAATGTTTTAAAAGGCAAGGCTTTGAAGAATCCAGAACTCAATTAAATAATTGCAGCCAGACTGAGAATAGAGATGCTGGAGTAATGAAACTGAATGGAAAAGAAATGTGTTCATTAAACTGTTAAGCATCATGTTATTCTAATAAGTTCTCTAAACTTTTAAAACAGTATCATTTAACCTCTTTACAGTAACTCTTGACAAATTAAAAATAACAAATGAGGAAGAGGAACTAAAACAAGAGCGCAGAACTAAAACTTTCTAAACCTGAAATGAGAGAAGAAGCATTTTGAATAGATTAAGAGCTTCATTAAATCAAACGTTCTTCACATTAACATTGAAAACAACGGCATTCAAGTGAACTTCCATATATATGTATTTCATATACACACTGTAAAACAATATCTATTCATTAAGTTTCATTATTTTATGATTCACAAGTGTTTTTGGCTTATTTACGGTTGTAAATGGCATTATGGGATGTCGATCTCTGCTCTGTTGACTTTTGATGCTGAAAATTCAACTCTACAGTTTAACAAAGTGACTTTTATTGACATTTTAGAAAATTGGAAATAATATAATGTATAATAAATTATAATATATAGAGAAATAAGTCTGTAAATTAACAGAAAATGCACTCCCAGTTTATTCCAGGCTGTTTGTAGTATAAAATACAACACCCACACAGACAAAACATCACTTCAAACTATTAAAAATGGCAATAAAAGTCGCTTCTTTGAATTTTTCTAGGTAAAAAGATGTTGGGAAGACAGATCAAGCTCCCATAATGCAATTCAAACACCTAAATAAACAGATATTTACAGACATTTATACAGTGTGTGTTTTAAATGATCCCAGAACAAGCTTTTGAAATGCTAACATAGATAACACAAACCCTGACAGGCATCCACGTAACTTGTGACATCATCATCATCATCATCATCATCATGTGACATTTCTATGAGCCACAACAAAGGCTGACTTCATTTAATAGCAGAGGCAGGAAATTGAATTATGTAATAAGAGCCAGACAAAAGCTGTAAATCCAGCACCTCAGGCCTCCTGCTGCAAAACACTTGGAGATTTCCCTCTGAATAATGACCTATTCATCCTCTGATATTCAATTAGCTGAGACATGCACGTCGATGGCTTCTTAAAAGTGGCCCGGGTGCGTTTTCAATTAAAGAGAGTTCAAACCTGCCTGAGGCGAAGCAATAATCTTGCAATTGCGCCGTATCAAGGCAGATGGCGAGAACAACAATCAGGCCCTCTGTGTGTGTCTGTGGCTTCTTTAAAGGCCAAACACAACTGGATTATTCAGCGCTGAAGGGCAGCAGAATAGCAGTCATACCGACCTGACGTCAGTCACACCCAGAGGAAAGAGCCCTCGCAGCTCAACATAATATGTGCTCCGTTTTAATGCAAATGCTCATCATTTTCAATAGTATCTGGATGCAGCCTTTATGATGCAAGCTGAGACTGCATCACTCAGTGATGCAATGTCAGACACAATGCACCCAATTGAGCTAGTGACGTCACTGTGATGGGTAGGGTTAGGGGTGGGGTTAGGTGAGCGCATTAAAAAGCATTGGATGCAGCCCAGATTGCACTGCACCAGGTCTGCAGCCAGACCCCTCTCATCATTTGTGCATTATAAGTCCTGTTATGATGTTATATAATTTTGGATTTAGTGCTCTGAATCGGGCACGGTTCACTTGGCCGGCTCCGGCCCGGTTGGAAGAGGTGTACCAGAGCGTGGTTCACCTGAGGTCAGGCACGGTATGTTTATAGTGAGAGTGCAAAGTGCACCTGAGCCCGAAAACGAAGACGAGACGTGACTTTAACGGGACTGTTTGATATGGATTTATTAATCATTCTTACTGTTCAGTGAACGCAAACTGTCATAAAGTATTTAAGAAGCAAACCCCTCACTGCACGACAGCTGCACCTTCAGCAAACCTCCTAATTCCTGCAGCACGAGGACTTTATGATTATTTATGAGCGTCGAATGTGGTTGATCTGTTCAGCGAAATATTTGACAGCATGCCACTGCATCTCAAACCACTTAAAACGATGATATAACTAAAGAAATGTCCACTGTGCTGAGCGAAATCGCTTACTGAAGACCGCATCATCGATGACGTAAGCGTGCCCAGGCCCGAACGTAATGTAAATGCGAGCCATCGGAGGAGACGGGAGGGGGGACAAGCATGGTTTGGCCCGGTTCAAGGCAACTGTATATTGTGAGAGTACGCCCTTACACTATTCACCCTGTTCACATTTGAGGGTTTCTCATAAGCGGAAGTCGTCATATTTGGGGAAAACTTAGAGCGCAGTGAATGGGAGAATACAGCATATTATTTTTTTACAATCTTATTTGCTCGAATAATAAATGAAAAACTCAATGTTGGTGTTAATAAGACGCTCAGAAAAAAGGGAATTAATTGTGTGAAACTCTTAAATGCAGACAGGAGAGAATAATGTCAAATTTACTCAGCCCTATAGACGCTGCATTAGAAATGCCTCGCACAAGCAGTAATTAGTTTTTTGTAATTTGAAGCAAAGATGATATAATACATACAGAAATGCATGTAAATGTCCATACGTTTAAAATACAATCTAAATATTAAAAACTTTCAAGGAATAAAGGGACTAAGCTGAAAAGAAAATGTATTCAGATGCTGGCGATTGTTAAACGTGTCAAAACAGGCTTGTGAGAAGTAGGGTTGTAACAATATACCGGTATGACGGTTTACCCTGATTTGAACGTGTACGATTATCATACCATGAACAATTGCATATCAACGGTTTTAACCCTTAAAGACCGAGACAGCCGCCCGCGGCTAAAAATAAGTATTGCTCTTAAATGTTTAATAACTTTTGATCCGCTGATCCGATTCATACAATTCAAAGATTGGCATAAAGAAGAGAATCTCAGCTTTCCATTGCTGTATCACATAACATTCGCGGACTTTCAGAGGCTCCGGAATCAGTGCGGTTACGTCATCAACATTTGACAACGCTGATTTGACAAAGAAACGCTCGTCACTGTGTCTCCGGACAAATCAGACATGATACATTGATGCATTGTCCCTCCTCCATGCCCAGATTGGTTCAAACTCGCTATATCACAACCAATAAGCATAGGTTTTGCTTTTGTTTGTGGACAAAGCTTTTTGAACAACACGGAATGAGAGATAGGCATACATTTATGCGCGGCTAAATAAAACGCAAAAAAAAAGTTTTGCATGAAATAATTCTCATACTAAGTACTTTTGCATGCACAGCAGCACAGAAACATGACAAAACAGTGACACAGCAAAGACGAACTGCTGCTCTTGCTGTTTTCAAAAGACGCAAATGAAGATGCAGCTGTTTGTCTGCATTGCAGACAATCATATCCATATCCATAGACAACCATTTCCATGCTGGCACATAAAACCTAGGGATGTTCCATATTGAATCTAGTTTCGTTATGTAACTATTTATAGTATAGTAAATATTTATATCTATTTTTTACTGAGGATTTGCACCATGTTTATTTGGACTTTATTTGGACTTTGACACATTATTTATTATTTTCTTATTTTTATTTGTTCATTGTAAGTGGTGTTGTTTATAGTAACTAAAAATATATTATTTGGAAAAAGTCAAATTTGCTTCACTGTTCTATTATTTTGTAACATTTGTAACATACCGTATACCGCGAAACCGTCAAACCGTGGTATTGTTTTAGACGATTATCATACCGTGAAAAATTCATACCGTTACAACCCTAGTGAGAAGTGTCCATTAAGATTTTATTTAATTTTTTCGACTGCAAATGTTTCATGGATGTTAATGGCTCTACAGATGCCAATAAAGAGGCGTCAGTGTTCCTGCCGCTCACCTCTGAGAGATCTATATTTAGTTCAGTACAGGAGCTCTAAACAACAACAGCTCTCAGCTGGGAGAGCAGGATTCCTTCAGTCCAGACCAAACCTCATTAACATCACAATCAATTCATTCACTCAATCCCCAACCACAAACCACAGTAGCAGAGCAGCAAAATAACACCTTCATCTACTGCAGCCAACAGCAAATCATCAAACCTCCCATCTACAATTATAAGAAAAAGTTGAGCTCAGTCTCTAATGGAAATTATTTTTCTCCTGACCGGTTTTCTTTCAGGCAGCTCGGCAAAAACCCTCAAGCTAAGTAATGGCTGCGCATTTAACAAAAGAAACGAACGTGCATTGTAGAAACACGTCTCTCTCTCTAGTTTAGTGGGTTTCTCCTTTCTGCACAGATTAACCAGTCACAGCACGACCGCTGGCACACACTGACTGGCAGAGGAATGTTTCACTGGCATCATTTATTTATCATGCAGGTCATTTATTGCTAACAAGGTGAGAGTTTCATTAATGCACTACTGGGTTTACAAAAACAGAATGGACAAAAGTTATGTTATATATTTCCCCATCTGCCACTGCTCATGAACAGTGTCTTGAAGCATGAACAGTTGCAATCAGAATTATTAAACCCGCTGATTTATTATTACCTTGTTTATTTTTTGCCCAATTTCTGTTTAATGGAGAGAAGATTTTTTTTTTTTTACACATTTCTAAACAATAATTTTAATAACTTATTTCTAATAACTGATTTATTTTATCTTTGCCATGATGGCAGTAAATAATACTTGACTACATATTTTTCAAGACACTTCTATACAGCTTAAAGTGACATTTAAAGGCTTGACTAGGTTAATTAGGGTAAATAGGCAGGTTAGGGTAATTAGGCAAATTATACCGAGGGTTTGTTCTGTAGATTATATAAAAAATATCTAGCTCAAAGGGGCTGATAATATTGTCTCTAAAATGGTGTTTAAAAATTTCAAAACTACTTTTATTCTAGCCAAAAAAAAAAAAACAAATAAGACTTTCTCCAGAAGAAAAAATATTATCAGACATACTGTGAACATTTCCTTGCCCTGTTAAACATCATTTGGAAAATATTTAAAAAAGAAAAAAAAAATCAAAAGGGGTTTAATAATTCTGATTGCAAATATAAATGGTTAAGATTGGGGTTATTTTATTTTTGTCAATTAAATTTTATTACTAAAAATAAACCTGAATTGACAGAAGCACACAAACTACAAGACAAATGAGAACCGATTATTTATTTATTTATTTATTTATTTATTTATTTAACAAAATATTAATGAAAACTAAAATATTATTTTAAGTTTTTAATCCTACTAATGGTACAAAAATGTAAAAAAAATATATATGTAGTTTTAAATAATTATTTTTGAACAAAATAATAACTTGAATTTGTTTCCTTTTTAAAAAATTATAATAAAATGACATATAAATATGAAAAAAAAAGCATTTATATAATTTATTTGATTTCACCATTTTTTTTATTTAATAAAAATGAATACATTTTAAAATTGAAATAAAAAATAAAATGTAACCTAAATAGCAATTTAATAATCAAATATCAAAATAAATATACCGGGGAAAATAATGCTTTATGTTAGATCTGCACGATGTTGGAAAAAACATTAAATATATTTATATTTTTTTGTTAAATATAAATCATCTTTGTAATCTAAACTGCAAATGTTAGAATTTCTTGTGCTTTTAAGCTCTGTTGAAATGCTTAATAATAATCACAGGTCTAAAAACATGCAAATGATAAAATTATGGATAAACTTTGCAATGACAAACTATTCCAGTACAATCAAAAGTGTACAGTGCAAATGAGTACATTGCAATATCAATGCTGAAACGATATGCTGTGCAGCACTACTTTATATACATGCCACTACTTTACCATGGTCTTTCTCCATTTAGACATTTATTATTAATTATCTTTTATATTTTAAATGACTCAAACTATAACTATGATACAAGAAAAATTACATAAAACAGTAAATAAAATTATTGTAATTGCAAAAAGTTAACAAAGTAAACAGACTTTGTATAAAACTTTAACGTAAAGCCCACAAACCTAAACGTAATTCACTTTAAATGAAAATGAAAGTCCAGTCTAATTTCGCTTGATCTTTTTTCCAGTGCTACAGGCATGACACACCTTTGACAGTTTAAATGTGATGCATTTAGACATTCACACTTACAAAAACAACAAAACATTTCTCAGCAAAAGAGACGAGAAGGATGAATGCTGTTAACCGGATTCCTTTCCACTGCATTATAATTATGATTTCATTCATTGAGAATCACAGACTAATGAGGAAATGCCAGAAATGCAACAGTTAAACATGCTGCACATTCTCTGAGAGCCTCGTCCTGCACGTCTGTGGAGAGACACAAGCATTCGCACACACACTGCTCTCAGTCTACACCATTAACCTCAGCTGACTCCTGAAGACATGCTGCGAGCTTCATCAGAAAATCAAACAACTTCTGACCCGCAGCTGTGCTACAGAAACATCCCATCATGCCTGAAGTCCTGAGCCTCGCATATAAAGCTGCAGTCAAGATGACAAAAGCATATAACGTAAAAAAAATAATAAATAAAATGCATCAATAATACACTACATACTCATGAAAATTAGATTACATTTAAATTAGGGCTGAACAATACATCATTTGACCATCGAAACTGCAATGTGTTTGTCTGCAATAGTCACATCGCAGGATTAAAGTCATTCATTTTAGTTTTGGCTTAGTCCCTTAGTCCCACAGCGGAATGAACCGGCAACTTATCCAGCATATGCTTTACGCAGCAAATGCCCTTCCAGCTGCAACCTATCACTGGGAAACAACCATATACTCTCATTCACACACATAGTCTACGGACAATTTAGCCTACCCAATTCCCTTATAGCGCATGTCTTTGGATTTGTGGGGGAAACCGGAGCACCTGGAGGAAACCCACACCAACAAGGGGAGAACAGGCAAACTCCACACAGAAATGCAGACTGACCCAGCCGAGGTTCGAACCAGGAGCCTTCTTGCTGTGAGGCAAACGTGCCACCCACTGCGCCACCGTGCAGCCCATTACAAAAATAATCATTTATAATAAACGAATAAAAGACAAAAAACATTAGAGCTGATTGATTCATCAAAATTTGAAACGTGTGATATGAATGCAATGTAAATGTATAAACATATCTGTTTGACAGCAAATGCATGGTTGTCCTCTGTGAGTGGCGTGCATAGTAACCAATAGCATGAGCGCAGCTTCAATCTACCCAATCAATACTGTTCAAACCTACCATAGGTCACACCCACTGTTACAGTCTATGCGTGTTTGTTTTGCTTTCTCGCTCACTCCCTCCCTCTCTCTCTCTCTGTCAATTCTCACGATCGCCAATTCCAGTATTCCATTCGTCCATGAAGACGCCAATCTCAATTCCACCTTGTGACGTCATCACCTTCGCTGCCAATCCGAATAGGACCTCAAAGTTTAAAGGGACGCGAGCGGGGAAGCTCGTTCTGCTTTTGCTCTGTCTTGCTTGCTCTGTCTTTGCTTGCTTTTGTGTGTGTTTTGGCTTGTTGTTATGTGCTGTGCTATTGATGTGAATTGAGAGTTTTGACTTTGGTTTTGTTCTTGTGTTGATCGCTGTTACCGTCTTGTATGTGTATATGTGGCAATCCCCTGAGCTCTGGCATTTTATTTTCTATTAGATAGTTTAGGGGGTAAATATTAGCTAGATTTGGGGTTTTGTTATATTGCTTTCATTTATTATATATATATATATATATATATATATATTCAGGTCAAATAATGTTGTATTACTTTTATTTAAAGTGTGTAAACTATAATATTGAGCTTAATTTGGATCTTATAACATTTAATCACAAATCAAAATATCAATATCACAACATCTGCACAAAAAATGCAATATTTTCCCTAAATTATCCAGCCCTAAAATCATCATAAAATAAAGTGTTTATTTTTTAATAATATATATAGATAATATCCCAATAGTTTTTTAAAATTTTAATTTAAAAAAATTAATTACAGGGTTCAATGCTATTCATTTTTTCTACTGGTCCGATCGGGCCAGTGGTTCAGATTTTTACTTGCCCTGCCAAAATTTTCACTGGCCCCACCAAAAAAAAGGGAAGTTAATAGCTAATTTTTTGCCACATTTTAAATAATGTGTCAAAAATAAAGTCTGTGAATCTAGAATTTCAATACTTAAAATAAATTGTAAATAAAAGTGTTATGCGAAAACAGCAGTACAGAAAATGTTAAAAAAAGGTGTCTGACTTATCAAACTGGCGGCAATCTGTGCAAAACATCACTTCATTTGTATTTTGTCGTGTTAGTCACACGTAAATGTCTACTTCCAACACGTTAGAAACAGAAATTTTCTTTTAGCCTTATAATTTGATGTTGCCCTCATGTTGCCGTTTCTTCGCTGTACTGGTTTTTACCAGGTTACAGAAAAAAAACATCATGGTCAATACTGGAACTGGAAAGCAATATGGTGTTTATGACATCACAGAGAAGGTAGTGTTTAAAGACTTAAAAGCACAAACTCAATTGACAAGTAGTCACAGACAAATTAAATGTTAGTGACAAGGCAGCACTGTCCCAATTGGGCCAGTAATGATCCGGTCTACTGTCCCAAGTGTCTCTCAAGCTGGCCCTGGGCCACCGGGCAGTCCTTATTGTTGAGCCTTGAATTAAAAGGCTAACAATAATTGGCAGTTTTCAAAAAGCAATATCAGTGCCAAAAAAACAAAACAAAAAAATAGCAATTAGTTATTTCCCTAAATCATAAAATAAAGTGTTTTATTTAATACAATAAATGATAATATATACAAACGCTGCATTTTATTTTAGTGTTTAATCAGAAATATCTAAAAGCTATTGACAACCTGCTAGATTTAGGCCGGTTTAGGACTATTTATTGCAATAAATCATAAATAAATGCTGCGTTTGCGTGTGTTTTTGTGACATCAGAAAACAAATCTGTATATTGACATGGGTATGACAGAGATATTGCAAGAAGATGGTGAATTAGGAGGACATTGCTAATATCCTCATTTCACAAATAGCTTAGAAAGCTCACAGAAGGAATTTGTTTAGAAAGTAAAACTGCCCACAGTTTCCTGTAAGGGTTGGGTTTAGGGGTAGGCTGGGGTTAGGGTAATAGAAAATACAGTTTGTACAGAATAAAAACAAGGGAAACCAATGTAACGTCCCCACAATTCAAAAACAAATGCATGTGTGTGTGTGTGTGCATGTGTCCTTATAAATATAGACACATAAACACATATATCCATAATCTAAAAATGTATGCAAGATACAAAAACATTTAGGGCGACAAACAGCCCATAACACATACAGAAGTACTCTAATTACCACAACACCCTTCACTTCTGCAATGAAGGGTTATACTTGAAACTTGGCAGATATCGTTGGCCCTCATAATACACTGACTGCGATAACGTTCGATAGTAAGTCACTTTGGATGAAAGCATATGCAAATACAGCATCGCAGCCGCACATTCTGTCCCATAGCTGAAGGTCTACGATGTCTTAAACTCTTCATCTCACAAGCGTGAATCAGATTATATGTTGTTCATTTCCTGTTTTCAGAGTTTCAACACCGACATGGCAGACCTTTCACACAGGAACAAGCTTCTGTTCTCACCTGATGAGCATTTCTAGCTCATCCTGCTGTTTATTATCATCTCTAGCACATCATGTTTATTATTATGGTGAAGCTGCCCGTTGAATATTAACACAACACCACTTACAGCTATCAAATACACACTGAGGATCATTTCCAAGGCAAATCTTTCATGATTTAAGAGGGCGAAAGGGTGATTTTTGCTTTTTAATTTGAAAGATGTAAGTGGGTAATATGTTTTGCTTCAGTGTTATCAGATGTAATATATACATAATTTCATGTATATATATAAAGAGCAGCTTTTAAGACGACTTTAGTCTTAGAAATTGCTTGTACACTTCCTAAATAATTACAAAAAAGGCAACTGATGACACTGAAGCAAAAATACACCACTTACATCTTTCAAATCAAACAGCGCAGATCATTTTTCAAGCCACGTAGTCTAGTGTTCGCACTCCTTTCGCCCTCTTTAATCATGAAACACACACTTTAGACCTCAGAGGCGTGACATTCAGAGCATTGTGAAGGACACCGGAGAAAATATAATGAAGGTGAAGGATATAATGAGGATTAAAACTCCATTTTGATTGGGAATTCATGCACAAAATGTGGAGAGATTATGGCTGGCGGTGTCAGCGGGACGGTCATTAATATAAATGAGGCAGTGGAGGGTCTGCACCTGAGCACTCGCCTCATCATGACCACAAGAAAAGATCTGGACAAAACACCAGACCATGCATGATTTACTACAAGAGTCATCAGACTACAACAACTGACCAGGGGTGCGTTTCCAAAGACCATCGTTAGCCAACTCGCAAGTTCTGTTGTTACAAACATTGTTCATTGATTTGGCGTTTCTCAAATTCGTCGTTCCAACAGACATTCACAAACTGCGTCACGAACTTGTACACTTGCAAATACACCTCTGGAGCTGTAGTTGGAAACATAGTTCCTGGCTGTGTTCTATTGCCAGTTATGCCCCCTATGCCCTATACATTTAGAACAATTCCCCAAAACCACATGTGTTTGGACTGTGGGAGAAAGCGGAGCACCCAGAGAAAACCCAAGCCAACAGAGGAAGAACATGCAAACTCCATATAGAAATGCCAACTGACCCAGCCAGGACTCGAACCAGCGACCTTCTTGCTGTGAGGCGACAGTGCTAACCACTGAGCCACCATGCCGCCCTTCACTAAATGGATATTTTTATATTTCTGCATTTGATTCTGCTATTGGCAGTGCTTTATGATTGAATTTCTTTTATTTTCTTAGTCTTTTTGCCTCGTTTTTATTCATTTATTAGCTTGGGATAAAGATGTGTAATGTGATTCTCTACCAAGCAGGTTGGTTTGGTTCATGGCTTCCTTCTTAGAAAAACAAATAGGGAAAAATACTTCCAGAAGCAAAACTGAAATAAAAGCAAAAGGGCAATGACATTTACAGAAACTACAGAAATATAATACAGTGCGATATGAGTGCAATATAAATATATAAACTTCCAGCACAATAACAATTGATTGATTTTTTGATTGATTTTATTTGACAATTTTAACAAAAATATACAAACAAGTCCAGTTAGACTAATTCACACATCTTTTAAAAACTGTCAAGGATAAAATACACAAAGAAAAACCACAGGCTTATTTCCATTGTGGAAAAATTAATCAATAAATAATTAATAAATAAATCATTTTGTGTACAAAAAGAGCACCTATTCTTGTCTCAGAAATAGCTTGTGAATTTCCTAAATATCATTTTAAATAGCAACTGATAAAACTGATGCAAAATTATTTATTTTATGCATTTAATTGCATTAAAAAAAGCTTTACAAAATAAAAGATAAGTAAATATTAGTATTTTTAAGAAAGCACTTCACAATCACAATTAATCTATCACTATTTGGCATTTCTTTGCAATAATCAGTGAAATCTACTCGCAATTTTTGAGTGAAAAATATCAAAGTGAATCCCACACCAGACCGCTGGTGAATTGTACATGTGTAGTTGCAATATTTTGCAGTCGCATCTAGAAATAGTAGCACAGCGATGAATGGCAAATACATTCTGATCCTGTCCTCAGCTGGGAACACTATGCAAAATCCGACAGCAAACACACCAGCGGCGTCAGTAACACACAACAACACAGCAATGGAAACTCTATTTGACAGGCAAATGACGGTCTCGTCTTAGAGTTGTACACGCTTTCCCACGAAACAAACCATCCTTGGAGAAATTACTGAGGAATATTGTTTTATTTTAGCATATATAGTTTTTGTATTTCACAATTTTTCCATTTAGCTTCAGTTTTAGCTTATTTCTGGTCGTTTTGTGCGTTGTTTTTGTTATATTATTTTTTTAACTTTGTGTGAAAGTAAAAATGGCAAAATAAGGGTGAAATAATGTGAAACACCATTCAGGATAGCAGACGTTTTGATCATACTAAATTATTTAAAAACTTCTTACAGACAAAAACCTAGCATTGAATGATATTAGCAAAGTATACAGATTTAAAATGACAATTCATTAGTATTTACTATTAATTAGCTGCACTGTGATCATTGCAATATTACATATACATATAAATAATTAATATATAGATTTTAGTTCGTTTTTTGGAATGATATCGGACCTATTTCCGATATCAATATCAGATCAGGACATCCCTTGTGCAGACCACTAGATATATAAAGGCAAAAATAATACACTGTATGAGTCTAAATTAATTATTCATACCAAAATCTATTAGAATATTCAGTAAAAAGCATGTTGCATTAAGACATTTTGTACCATAAATAGATTAAAACTTATATTTTGATTTGTACTATAGATGGCCAAGAACCTAAATTTGCTCAACTCTAAAGATGATATTCCTAATATGTTGAATCTGTTCAAACAGTTGTATCTCGGCCAAATATTGTACTATCCTATTAAACCAGGGGTGCTTAACCCTGTTCCTGGAGATCTACCTTCATACAGAGTTCAGTTCAAACACACATGAACCAATTCATTAGGACTTGAACAGCACTTGATAATTAAAGGAAGGTGTGTTTGATATGGGTTGCAACTGAAATTCGCAGGAACAGGAGATCTACACTTGTATTAAATCATGCACTAAAAAAAGATTCATTGGATTTACTAAATTTATTTTAATTTATTTATATGGGCTGAAGTTAAACTATCTAAATTGAGTAATGTTCAACTTAATTTCTTTGGTTAAATTCAGCCCATATGAATTGTTTGCAACCACTTGCCTTAAAAAACATTCATAAAATGCATTGAATCTTTTTTTTTTTTCAGTGTACATCAATGAAGAGATTATATAATTATAGCTTTCATGTGTTATCTGAATCTCATTTTCAAAAAAGTAGCGGTGCAGGATAATGTACTAACATCACAGCTGAGCGTCAGAGTTTGTCATCAGAGAAGTAATAATAATAGGGAGTAATAACAATAATATTTACAAAAGGTTTAGGATTACATATTTAAACAGAGCATATCACCGCTAAACATACAACATATGTGCATTGTTAGGAGTCTCTCGCGGGTCATATTTCAACATTGTGACACAGAAAGCGACGTGGAAGTGAGCGATCGGGTTTCTGGACACCAATCTGACACTAAAGGCGAAAGTGGAAACACGAAGCTTCATGCAAAGGTCAAATAAACACACAATCTGCATCAGGATTCTGGTGTGGTCGCGTTCTTGACTAATCTAAAACATTTGAGGCTAACAGTACAACAGTACAAGCTAAACTCTGCAAATGAGAGTAAGATTTGTGGTCAAATTAAATGGCCAAATTGTGTTTGTGCTCTGAATACTAATTGAGTTGTGAGTGTTTTGCGAAGCTTCTAATGACCTAGTTAGGATTATTGCTTTAGTGATTTAGTATGCTACTATTATGGTAATTACAGATGTATTACATTTGATGTTGAAGTCATTAGTGGCAGATTTACATTTTAGTTAAATAAATTAATATATGGGTCAATGACATGACATTTTTTGTGTCCATGTCATTTGAATTAATTCAAGAAGGTTAAAGTTTCAAAACATGTAAGAAAATGACTTGCATATATTCTCTATTTTAAGGACCAAGTCTATTTTTTATATCTGTTTTAAGATCATTTTAGGGGATTATTGCAAGATGTCAAGAGTCAATGTGGTGTAACCAAAAAAACCAAAAAAAAAAATTATCTTGTTTATTGATTGTGAAAGTCTCGATGGAACATTATATCAGCTAGTTTGGCATAATTTTATATTAGACATATTTAATATTAAATGAAGGTAAACATGGCACAGTTGTTCCAAAATAAATGTTATTGTGGTATTTATGAAGTATTTATTTTAGTGTGTACACTTGCATATCATCTAGGAGGAGGAAATTATTTAATATTTCACATTTTTGTCAGTTACACCATTTGACATTTTCGGGTACATCCTGTCTTAACTTTTGTAAAAAAAATAGTGCAAATGTTATTTTTAATTGCATATAATCAACATTTTAACATTTTAAAATACCTGATGGATGCTTATAAATCTACTTTATAAACTATTTTGTGTGTGTGTGTGTGTGTGTGTGTGTGTGTGTGTGTGTGTGTGTGTGTGTGTGTGTGTGTGTGTGTGTGTGTGTGTGTGTGTGTGTGTGTTAACGTTAACTCACGGTGCAATAACTACTGTAAACGATAAAATAATTTATGGTAACCCATTATTACCAGAATTAATTACCACAGTGATTATTATTATTATTATTACTATAGTAAAACTTTCAATAGGTGCAGTACAAAAATAAAAATACTATGGTGTATGATGGCGCTTTATTACACTGCAAAAAATGCTTTTCTTACTTAGATTTTTGTCTTGTTTTCTAGTCCAAATATCTAAAAATTCCTAAATCAAGAATAATTTTCTAGTCAAGCAAAACATATTGTCTTGTTTTGAGAAGTAATATGCCAATATTAAGTGAGTTTTTCCTTAAAACAAGCAAAATAATCTGCCAATGGGGTAAGCAAAATAATCTTACGTCAAAAGAAAAAACAGGATTCATTTGCTTACCCCATTGGCAGATTATTTTGCTTGTTTTAAGGAAAAACTCACTTAATATTGGCATATTATTTCTCAAAACAGGAATATATGTTTTGCTTGTCTAGAAAATGCTTCTTGATATAAGAAATTTTAGATATTTAGACTAGAATCAAGAAAAAAAATCTAAGCAAGAAAAGCATTTTTGGCATTGTATATTTTATCAAACATTTTTACATGTTAAATATCATTTTATTGGTTACACTTTACAATAAGGTAGTAGTTAATGTTAGTTAATGCGTTTACTAAGAACAATATATTTATAACAGTATCTATTCATGTTAGATAATGAACGTACAGATGTTAATTGTTAAATCATGTTAACTCATGTTGAAATAACTAATGTAAACAAGCATGAATTTGGATGTTATTGAAGCAGTATCAAATGTTGAACTATCATTGCTAAATGCTGCACATGCATTGTTCATTATTAGTTCCTGTGAGTGAACACATTAACTAATGAAACCTTATTGTAAAGTGTGTCCTGTGATTAGTGTTATTACTTTAGTGATTTAGTATGCTGCCATTATGGTAATTACAAACTTATTACATTTCATGCTGAACTCATTACTGGCAAATTCACATTTTAGTTACATAAATTAATTACCCGTTATTACCATAATTATTACCACAGTGATTATCATTATTACTATAATAAAACTGTTAATAAGTGCAGTACAAAAGTGAAAATACTATGGTGTACGATGGTGCTTTATAATATTTTATGACACATTTTTACATGTTAAAATATCCTTTTATTGGTTACACTTTACCATAAGTTATTAGTTAATGTTAGTTAATGTGTTTATTAAGATGCACAGAACATTTATTACAGTATTTGTTTATGTCAGTTCATGTTAACTCACGATGCAATAAACAAGCATGAATTTGGATGTTAATAAAGCATTATTAAATGATTAATAAATCCTCTACATGCGTTGTTCATGATTAGTTCATGTTAATAAATACAAAAATGAAACCTCATTGCAAAGTGTGACTATTTCAGTAATATTATTATGTGATTTAGACGAGATGCGATGGACTCTTTGTTTTGGTAAAGAGACAAAGCTGTTTATTGTTATTCCACGTTTATAACAATCAGGATGTCAACTTAGCCTGTGGCTTGTGCATGTTTATAAACACCGACACGTCTGTGTTAGGGATAAATATTATTATTTGGGTGGGAAACAAAAGCAGGCGAAGTGTGTCACATCGGCTCTTACATAACAAACATTCACTCACTCGCAGCATCAAACCTCTGAAATGCATTTAAAGCTAAAACGCATATAAAATCTGGTCTCAGTGATGGAGGATGACCCACACATACATGTGTGCAGGCTGCGTTTCAAAACCTAGTAGATTCCTAAGCAGACAGCATCATGTATACATGCATTTCAGGTGGT